>NC_057796.1:380230253-380428591 GCF_018294505.1 Triticum aestivum
GCCGGCGCAACTCCGGCTGTCGCCCGCGCCGCCGCCGCGCCCCACGGCGCCGCCCGCGCCCTCTTCCTCCTTTACCTCCTCCCCAAGCCCGAGCCCGGCCGCCGTCCTCTCCTCTCCTCCGGCCGCCGCGCCGCCGTCTCCACGCCGGTGAGCGTCGCCGAGCCCGAGCTCTCTCCCTCGATCTGGATCTGGTATACTGTAGCAGGTTGACTTTTCCCGATCCCAATTTTTCTCTAAGTCTTCATCATCTTGCAGCATATGCCTTTGTTCAACAGTGCATAACTCTCTGTACATAGCTCCGTTTCGCGCGTGTAATATGTCAATTTGTTCGTCTCGTGATGCTCTACATTTTGTTCAATCGCACCATGTTCATAAGAGGCCATCTTGATGCCCAAATATCTGTTGCAAGAGTGCTAGTTGCTGTTATCTTCTGGTACTTAGCAGAACTTAGAGATTTGTTATTTTTGTATCTTTTAATCTATGCATCTTATGAGCATGAGCTCTACATGTGTTTTGTTGTATGCCATGCCATCTTTCCAGTGGTGTATGCCATGTATTTTTGTGATCTCTGTGGTGACTAGCACATGCATGCAAACTAGGCCCCGTAATGTTTCTGATTTCAGGGACTTAGTAATTTCTCTAGTCCTTGTCTGCTGTTATTTTGTTGCCATGTAAACTTGATGCTACAGAGAGATCCATGCATATTTTGGAGATGTTCAGTAAGGATGTTTTGTAGATATTGTTGTAATTGATCAATTACTGCCCTTGGTTGCAATTATGGAGTGCCATAGCATGACTCAATCGTGCTCTACTTTTGCTATAAAATATTTCTGGCAGATTCTTAACATGATATGCAATTTTGCCAAGCTTATTGTAGTTGATCCATACATGCTATGCTTTTTTTTCTTGCCATGGATAGCTTCATAAACATGCCATCTTGCTGTAGGTATGCTTGTTTTGTCATGCATTGCCTTGTCGTGAGTGCATCAAGCTCACCAAGATGCCCTCATATCATTATTTCTGCCATGCTCTGTTTTCTGCTAAGTCTGAAACCTGATAACGAAACTTGCTATGTTTACAAGGTTGCCATCATATCTTCTTGTCCTTTTTGGCTTATGGTCAGTAAGGGACTTTTGTCATATGAATTTAGTATAACACTTCCATGCCTTGTTTTGCTATGTTAAGTTTCTGTAGCATGTTGTTTTCGTGCTCTGAACATTGCTACCTGATGCTGTTTTCTGCCATGTCCAGTAATTTCACCAAGTCTGTGATCCTGTTATCTTTTGCACTTTTACCATGCTTGTTTGGGCTTGTTATGTTGTGAACTAGCCGTAGCTCAGTGTTCATATTTTGTCAAGCATCTCCTGTAGATTACTTTCATATGCTTTGTTGCTATGTTGGAGTGCTGTAGCATTGTTGCTTGTTGCATTTTAAGTGCTATCATGCTGTTAATCGCAGATTCGTGTCATTCTTGTTTTGCTTGCCATTTGCAAACCGTGCATCCGTTTCCGGTGATATTTATATCGATTTCGACCGAAATCATCTCATCTTTCCAGTGGCATGCTTGGTTTGCCAAGTTACTGCCTTGTTCATCATTTTCCTTCCAGAGCACGCATATGCACCGCATACCATATCTTGCATATCATACATGTTTTGCATCATGTTGCTTGTGCATCGTGATTGATTGCGGTTCCGTTTGTTTGTGTTCTTGTCTTGGATAGAGCCGGGAGACGAGTTCGTGAATGAGGAACCTGTTGAGTACGCTTACGAGGATCAAGCTTTCGACAACTCTGAGAACCTTGCAGGCAAGATGACCACCCCTCGAAATCACTTCTATCTTTGCTTTGCTAGTTGTTTGCTCTATTGCCATGCCACGCTACCTATCACTTGCTATATCATGCCTCCCATATTGCCATGTCAGCCTCTAACCATCCTGTCCTAGCAAACTGTTGTATGGCTAAGTTACCGCTTTTGCTCAACCCTTATAGCGTTGCTAGTTGCAGGTGAAGTTGAAGTTTGTTCCATGTTGGAACATGGATATGTTGGGATATCACAATATCTCTTATTTAATTAATGCATCTATATATTTGGTAAAGGGTGGAAGGCTCGGCCTTATGCCTGGTGTTTTGTTCCACTCTTGCCGCCCTAGTTATTGTCATACCGGTATTATGTTCCTTGAGTTTGCGTTCCTTACGCGGTCGGGTGATTTATGGGACCCCCTTGACAGTTCGCCTTGAATAAAACTCCTCCAGCAAGGCCCAACCTTGGTTTTACCATTTGCCACCTAAGCCTTTTTCCCCCGGGTTTTCTAGAGCCCGAGGGTCATCTTTATTTTAAACCCCCGGGCCAGTGCTCCTCTGAGTATTGGTCCAACCTGTCAGTCGCCGGTGGCCACCAGGGGCAACTCTGGTCTGGCCTATCGGAACCTTGGACAATCCGGTGTGCCCTGAGAACGAGATATGTGCAGCTCCTATCGGGATTTGTCGGCAAATTCGGGTGGCTTTGCTGGTCTTGTTTTACCATTGCCGAAATGTCTTGTAAACCGAGATTCCAAGACTGGTCGGGTCTTTCCGGGAGAAGGTTTATCCTTCGTTGACCGTGAGAGCTTATGATGGGCTAAGTTGGGACACCCCTGCAGGGTATTATCTTTCAAAAGCCGTGCCCGCGGTTATGAGGCAGATGGGAATTTGTTAATGTCCGGTTGTAGAGAACTTGTCACTTGACCCAATTAAAAT
Source organism: Triticum aestivum (assembly GCF_018294505.1). NCBI lineage: Eukaryota > Viridiplantae > Streptophyta > Magnoliopsida > Poales > Poaceae > Triticum > Triticum aestivum. The sequence goes on from NC_057796.1 coordinate 380,232,989, forward strand.
ACATCAACCGTGTGTGTAGCCGTGATGGTCTCTTCTCGGCGGAGTCCGGGAAGTGAACACGGTTTGAGTTATGAATGACGTAAGTAGGAGTTCAGGATCACTTCTTGGTCATTGCTAGATGACGACCGTTCCGTTGCTTCTCTTCTCGCTCTCTTTTGTGTATGTTAGCCACCATATATGCTTATTGCCTGCTGCAGCTCCACCTCATTACACCATTCTTTCCTATAAGCTTAAATAGTCTTGATCTCGCGGGTGTGAGACTGCTGAGTCCTCGTGACTCACAGATTCTACCAAAACAGTTGCAGGTGCCGACGATGCCAGTGCAGATGATGGGATCGATCTAAAGTGGGAGTTCGATGAGGAACGTGGTCGTTACTATGTGTCTTTTCCTGATGATCAGTAGTGGAGCCCAGTTGGGACGATCGGGGATCTAGCATTTGGGGTTATCTTATTTTCATTTGGATCTTGACCGTAGTCGGTCTATGTGTGTATGTTGAATGATGTATGAATTATATTTATGTATTGTGTGAAGTGGCGATTGTAAGCCAACTCTTTATCCCATTCTTGTTCATCACATGGGATTGTGTGAAGATGACCCTTCTTGCGACAAAACCACTATGCGGTTATGCCTCTAAGTCGTGCCTCGACACGTGGGAGATATAGCCGCATCATGGGCGTTACAGCTCCGGAGAGCCATACATAACATGTTCATACAGATAGGGGTCACATGACCCAACACTCAAGTCACACAAACATACAAGCACATGCGGAAGCAACTTGTCTGAGTATAGAAAACTAGAAGGAAAGAAGGCTTGACGAAGCCTGTCTATCTACATAGGCCCTTCACAAGCTTAGATCACCACCTGGGTGGCAAGTCACTCGTCAACGTCGAGATCTACATAGAACCCATCGGAAGGGGCGGTGTTGTCGTCTGAAAACAGTAATTAAGGCAACATGAGTACAAAGGTACTCAGCAAGTCTTACAACAGATTCTACTATACATGCACATTCTCAAGAAGGTAGTGGAGTTATTGCAGCAAGCCAGCTTTGACTCTTGGCTAAGCTATCCTACGAGACACCACTTGTAAAATAGTTTCCGCACACGAGTCCACTAATCACCATCTCAATACTCCACCGTGGATCCTCCCCCGTCATCCTACGAGAGAGCCATCCGCGGTACTCACACTTATCTTGAGTCTTTTAGTAGTAACCATTAACTTGTCTATGAACTGCATAAGCGACCAAGTAGTCCTTCACCGCGGACGCGGCCATTCGAATAGTCTTGTACCCTGCAGGGGTGTACTTCTTCACACACGCTTCCACCACTTATCGCCGTTTACACGACATGTACTCGGCAACCTTCAAGCGGAAGCCCAGCGAGGGTGTCGGCCACGACCTGACTAAACACACGAGTCCCTAGTCCAGGTTTATCGCCTATTCGGGTTCCATCCGCAAGGAAATCCGGCCGGGGTGTCCTCAACGGCCCCAAACGATGTGTGCATGGTTTCCGAGACACCAAACGGGCGACTCGGTACACCGTGCCATGAGCCTACCGCATCACAGCCCACCCCTAAGGTCAGCGCTGCGCATGGCCTCCAGCAACTACAAACACCAGAAACTACTTGCACCTCCTGGACAGAGGATAAGAGTGATTAATAAGCCGAGAGGGTCCATTGGTTTCGGGCCCAACGCGTGGTAGTAGCTGATCTTAAATCACACATACTGTCGTGGAATTGTCACGGCAGATGTCCTCGAGCTAGGACTTAGTCGTGGAGCCATCGCTACTAGGAAGCTTAAAGGGGTTATGCGGGACAAGGAACACGAGGGTTTATACTGGTTCGGCCCCTTACGGTGAATGTAAAAGCCTACGTCCAGTTCGAGGTGTTATTGATTAGGGTTACGATCGCCAGGGAGCTAAACAGCTATGCCCGGCTCTCGATGAGATTGTTGTCGCCCTTAGACTGCTGCCGGGTCGTCCCTTTATATAGGGAGGCTGACGCCCAGCAGCCCTTAGAGTCCCGGCCGGCTCATAACAGCGTCCGGCTCGGACTCTGAGTAAGACTTGCCTTACACTACAAGTCTATTATAACAAGGATTGTAACTATGGGCTTTAAGCCATCTCCGGGTCTCAGCCCATCTCTGGCCCATTATCTTGAAACTTGGCTCCGGGCTTCTGGCAACGACCCTACGAGTAACCCGGCCCCTCCTGGCGGGTGACTCTAAGGTCTATATCCTCAACATTAGGCCCCAGATTGATTTGAGCCGGCTCGTGTCAATCTCCAGCTCTGTAGACAGAAAAAATCTCCGCCTTACCATTCATGTGAAGGCCATAACCCGGAGTGACGTCATCCTCTGGACTCTGGATAATCCGCCGTGACGTCATCCTCCATTAAGTCCGTTTTTTACTCCGCCAGATCCACAACGGATCTCTGTCTTTACTGTCATTCCGACGATCGAGGCGCCGTGAGTGGAAAATAACCACGCCGTGGCCTCCTTGAATCCCGCGCCCACTTATGACTCTGCCTTATAAATAGGCCGGCCCAACGCTCTCTTCTCACACTCTCCTTCTTCTTCCTCACGCTGCCGCTCCTCTGCTCGAGCTTCTGCCACTGCCGCCGCCGTCGCGCCCCTGATCTTCATCGACCCGGCCGCTGCATCACCCTGACTCGGACCAGATAACGGCAGCGACCTCCTCTCTTCCTCAACTCCGGTGAGTCTTCTCTGCCTTGCTAGAACAGATCTGCGGTAGGGTTCCTTTAGTTCTTCGTGTTCGTCACCATTGCCCATAAACTCGGTAGTCCTTGTCACCACTGTGGTTGATTGATCTTTAACCTTGCGTAGAACCACTGCGGTAGGTGTTTGAAACCCATTTCATCTGCAAGAAATCCTCTTTTTACTGCATAAGAACTGTGTTCAACCTCAAGAACTTCTCCTGCCTCTGTTTTTTAGGTCTAGAAAATTTTCATCTCGCCCGACCATTTTGATCCGAAAAAGTTACTGCCATATGTGAAATCTGTTTTACCACACTTAGTAAAAACTGCAGCCCTTGAATCTTGGCGGCTTATACTTCCGACTTAAAGAAAACACACGCCGTAGAACTTTCCGGTTTAAAGAGAACCATGCTCTGTAGAATCCTCCGACTTAACTGCAGTAAGCCGTAGATGACCAACTTATCCTGAAAGCCCCGACGGCTTAGATAACTCACCGTATCAATATATATCATTAGTCCCCTTCATAAGCCGTCACTGTAGTTTGAATGATAATCCCCGGCTTATAATTAACCCGGACACCTTTCTCTTCCTCATAGACCACCAACCGTCACCATGCCTCCCAAGGCTCCCATCACTTGCAACTGGATGAGATCCAACGTCACTGACGAAACCTTGGCCAACTTCGTTAAGTCCGGATACCTGCCCAAGAAGGAAGTGATGTCCTACCGTGCCCCTGACCCGTCAGAGGAAAGACCACAGCCGAGGGACGGGGAGGTAGTGATCTTTGCGGACCACATGAGCCGGGGCTTCGCACCGCCCGGCTCAAAGTTCTTCCGGGATGTGCTCAACTTCTTTGACCTTCGACCTCAGGATATAGGACCCAATTCCATATCCAACATCTGCAACTTCCAAGTCTTTTGTGAAGTATATCTTGGAGAAGAGCCGAGTCTGCTGCTCTTCAGAGAGCTGTTTTATTTGAACCGCCAAAATGAGTGCGCAAACGGTCCAAGTCTGGAATTAGGCGGCATCTCCATCCAACGGCGCAGGGACTGTCTGTTCCCTTACGCAGAGCCGCCGAGCCACCCTAAGGACTGGAACATGACTTGGTTCTACTGCCAAGATACATCCCCGGCTGACGAGAATCCACTGTCCGGCTTTCGCCCAACGCGCCTGGAACCGACTCATCCATTATCCGACAAACTGACTGCCGCGGAACGCCAGCCCCTGCTTCCAACGATCAACAAGATCAAGGCCCTGCTAGGCAACGGTCTGAACGGGATTGATCTAGTCCGGGTCTGGATTTCATGGCGGGTGATCCCATTGAGCCGCCGCCCCGGCTTAATGTGTGAGTACACCGGGCGAAAGGATGACCCGCAGAGGCACAGTCGCAATGATCTTCCAGAAGACGTTGCTGAAGAAGAGACCAAGGCTCTGTTAAACGAGAGCCTGGCCGACTGTGGAAGAACCGGGCTGGCCCCGTTCTGCAAGACCAATCCAGCCCCATCGGTAAGCCGCGGACTTTAACCTTTCCACTTTTTTTACATGTCACCTTGCTCTGAATCATTTTAAGAGTTCATTACTGTATTTCTCAGGCTGATGATAAATTCTGGCGGGTCAAGTATGACCACGAGGCGGCCAAGAAGGCGAGGAAGGCGAAGAAAGCCGCCCCTCGCAGAAAGGGAAGCAGACCCACTGCTTCGGAGCTGCTGCAATTAAGCGACAGCTCCGAGTCAGAGGTAACCCTTAAACCTTTAAACTCTTGCCATATTTGTCGTTTGCTGCTGTCCGCCTTATCAACATTTTGCTTTTTGACAGGATGACACCGGCGCCAGTAACCCGGTGATTGAAGAGGTAACATCACTTTCCTCCGACTCGAAGCCTTTGCCGCAGCTGAAAGTCCGAAGAGTAACCCGGAAAGTAAGCTTTTCTCATCCATTAGCTCATCAAGACCCTCAATTTCTTTTGAAGCAGCAGGTTCACGAAAGCCGGCGTCACACCCGGGCCCGCAAGGACGCCGACCTCTCCGCCGGGTTACCCGACGCAACAAGGAAGCGTCGGACTGAGGTTTTTTCTCACCTGTACCCTTTTCATCCGTTGGCGGGTGTCATCCGTCAGCCACTCAACTCTTCTGACTCCGATTACCAGGAGACCTCCCCCTCTTTGGGTGATTCCATGCAGTCAAGTCTGCCGGCCTTCAAAACTGCACCCGGGTAATAACAAGCTCCTTACATTATCTGTCTGTACTTACTCTTTGTATACCTAACACTTCTGTCTTTTCAGTGCCCAGGAAAAGCTCACCAAAAGAGCAAAGAAGACCAGATCAGCCGGAGTGCCAGACTTGCCTGAGCCGGAGATGACGGCTCAAGAGCCGCCAGCCGCCTCTGCCCCCGAAGCCCCTATTCCCATGGACACGGCGCCTGAAGCCCCTGCCCCGACCACCAAGACAACGACCGAAGCGTCAGCTAACCCGGAGGCCTCTGGCTCAACCCCACCAGCTAACGACCCGGACGTGGTAATTACCCGGACGGAGTATGTTGAGCCGGGGAGGCCGACCGCGCTGGCCAAATGCTCCGCGAAGGGGAGTTGCTACAACCCCACCAGGTGAATCTGGATCTCTCCAGCTACACCGACTTAACCATTGGAGAGCTCGTCTCAGGCTACATCAGCCAAGTTCACAAGAGCCGGGACGCCGAGATCGCCATGGTCAACCAGATCCAACAAAAGTCTGAGGTAACCTTCTGTTGTCTTCTTACTTTCTGCATAGTGATCCTTGTCATGCTAGCCCCCAAGTCTATAACTTATACTTGAATATGTTGTAGACTTAGATTCCGGCTTACTTAACTGAACCGGCAGTACATAGATAGAGACGTTCAATATGCATTAGCCCCCAAGTGCCAAGTGTCTTTGCTTGGAAAGTGCTTGGGACTTAAATAACCCGGAAATATATGCAGGCTGCTGGCAAGAAATTGGAGTCGGACCTTGCAGATCTCAAGAGCCGGCTAAAGACACAAGAGATGGAGACCCGGAAGGCAAACGCCAAGTTCGTCTCTAGCATCGCCGCTCAAGAGAAGCTGAAGACCGAATTCGATGCTGAGCGGAAGGCCTGGGCTGAGGAGAAAGCCGCCCTGGTGACCCGGGCAGAACAGGCGGAGAAGGCCCTCACTGAGAAGACTACTGAGCTCTCCGGCCTAAAGCGCCAAGTTTCCCAAATGGTGACTGCTATCTTCGGTAAGTCGCCTCGCCGGCTTTCATCAAGTCTGTATATGTTACGATTCATCCTTGTCGCCGGCTTACCTGATCTTTATTTAAACAGGTCCCAGGAGTGCTAACCTCAATCAGAGCGTGGTCACCAAGCTAAAGGCCGTGTACACCCTGGTGGAACAACTCTACACCGGGTCACAGCGCGCCTTAGCTGTGGTGGCCCTATCCAACGAGGTGCCAACCCATCTGGCTGAAGTCCTGCGCCGGCTCGCAGTTCTGCCACAGCGGATCCAGGAGCTACGCCGGGCCTCCGCAAGATCCGGAGCAATTGCCGCGCTGAGCCGGGCCAAAGCCTTCTTGCCGGAGCTAGACCCGGCAGACATCGCCCTGGGTTACCCCAGCCTGAAGGAAGACGGCTCCGCCTTCGACCAGAAGGACTTCGCGGCATGTGTGAAGGTTGTACGCCCGGTGGCCACCATCATTGGGAACGACACCGACTTAACCAAATATCAGCCGGGGTACAACGCGGAGAATCAGAGGATTCCAACCCCTCGCTATGAAGCTCTTAGTCTGATTCCTCCGGCTCGCCAACACACCTTCGCCCCCGAGATTGACCCGGCCGGGTTAATTGACGAAGAAGCCCAGTTCGAAGCTCTCAGCGGCATCAACTGGAAGTCGTCAACCTTCGAGGTCTTGGGATCAGCCGGAGCAGAAGACGAGCCGGGAACTTCAACTCAGCAGGCGTCATGAAGCGGCTGGCGGTTCACCGAACAATGCTCCCCCTTGAGACTTTTGAAGGATTTTTGTAATAGAATAAGTGCAACAATTTATCTCTGCCATGCCATCATGCACGTAATGAATGCTGAAACCCCTTGAAGTTATTGTTTTAATGCTCCTCCGGGTCATGATTATCCCTTTGTCCTTCTCAACCTTAAAAAGTACCTTCAAGTGTCTGCATAGAAAAGCAAATCACAAGGCTCAAGGCGGCTTACTGCCCTGAGAATCAGGCGTTTGAAATGGATAACCTGGAATACGAACAAAAAAGACTGGTCATTTAACTATACTCTGAACACAGCCGTGATAACACACTTAACAGCCTGTAAGCATGCTTCCGGTTTAACTAACCCGGGTAGCTTGGTCGGTACCTTAGCTCAAGTTTACCTGTCTTGATAACATCCATGATATGCAGTTAACAAGATAAACCAAAATTAATCTGGAGCAGAAGACCCGGTAGTACATACTTTGACATGACCAGAATAGACTTGTGATAAAATATAAAAACTTGGGGCTTCCGGTTCGAATACGACCAGAAACCCGGTCCAAAGGGGTTAAGCTAAGATTCAGATGCGATCATATAGCCCCCAGTGGGTGTGGCGATGCCAATCAAAAGGGTATCGACAGCTATGTTCTCTTTGGTTCGAATACGACCCATGTTTGAACAGGAAGCCCCCAAGTGACTCTGAAAATTGTTTAACGACACTGATTCGAATACGATCCACGTCGGTTCTTAGAGGGGTTACACTATGATTCAAATATGACCAAAGGCAACCTCCCAATGAGCTCGGCACTTTGCCAATCAAAATGGGTATCGACAGCTATGTTCTCTTTGGTTCGAATACGACCCATGTTTGAACAGGAAGCCCCCAAGTGACTTTTTCTGCTTACGGTTAGACTCGAATACGATCATAAGCCGGATCCTCCTGTCAAATTAGTATGTAAAAAATGACACACACATAATTGGAGGAGAAAAAAGGACAGAGGTCCTGCTTTATTGCTTATCATAATATATACATGTCTGAGATAAATATGTACACCATGAGAGCGGGCAGCTCAAGTGTAGTAAGGCCGAAGCTGAGCTATATTCCATGGCCGACGGGTCTCCTCCTCAGATTTACGAGAATCCTTATGTTCCCGAATATCAATGAGATAATATGACCCGTTGTGCAAGTTCTTACTGACCACAAAGGGCCCTTCCCAAGGTGGGGATAACTTGTGTGCATCAGTTTGATCCTGGATGAGCCGGAGCACAAGGTCGCCTTCCTGGAAGACCCGAGATTTGACCCGGCGGCTATGATAACGGCGCAGGTCTTGTTGGTAAATCGCTGAACGGGCTGCCGCCACATCACGTTGTTCGTCCAACAAGTCCAGAGCGTCTTGGCGCGCCTGTTCATTATCCGTCTCAACATAAGCCGCCACACGAGGCGAATCATGACGGATGTCGCTGGGGAGGACTGCTTCTGCTCCATAAACCATGAAGAAAGGCGTGAAGCCAGTAGACCTGTTGGGAGTAGTGTTGATGCTCCATAAGACGGAGGGCAACTCCTCCACCCAACAACCCGGCGTCCGTTGCAAAGGGACCAAAAGCCGGGGTTTGATGCCCTTCAGAATCTCCTGGTTAGCTCTTTCAGCTTGACCATTGGATTGGGGGTGAGCCACTGAGGAAACATCAAGTCGGATATGCTCCCGTTGACAAAATTCTTCCATAGCGCCCTTGGATAAATTGGTGCCGTTGTCAGTTATAATGCTATGCGGAAAGCCGAAGCGGAAAATCACCTTTTTCATAAATTGAACCACCGTGGCTGCATCGCACTTGCTAACTGGCTCAGCCTCCACCCACTTCGTGAATTTGTCAATGGCCACCAAGAGGCGAGTCTTCTTATCCTTGGATCGTTTAAAAGGCCCAACCATATCAAGCTCCCAGACCGCAAAGGGCCAAGTGATTGGGATCATCCTCAACTCCTGAGCCGGCACATGAGCCCGTCGTGAGAACCTTTGGCAACCATCACATTTACTGACCAAGTCCTCTGCATCAGCATGAGCCGTTAGCCAATAAAAACCATGACGGAAAGCCTTGGCTACAAGAGATTTTGAACCAGCATGATGGCCACAATCCCCTTCATGGATCTCACGCAGGATCTCTTGACCTTCCTCAGGGGAAATACAACGCTGAAATGCCCCTGAAACACTGCGATGATGTAACTCGCCATCAATGACAACCATTGACTTAGCCCGCCGGGTTACTTGCCTGGCCAGAGTTTCATCCTCAGGCAGCTCTCCCCGGGTTATATAAGCCAGATATGGCAATGTCCAGTCTGGTATGACGTGAAGAGCCGCCACCAGTCGTGCCTCCGGGTCAGGGATAGCCAAGTCCTCTTCTGTAGGCAACTTAACCGAGGGGTTATACAAGACATCCAAGAAAGTGTTAGGCGGTACCGGCTTTCGCTGAGAGCCTAGCCGGCTTAAAGCATCAGCCGCCTCATTCTTCCTGCGATCAATGTGCTCTACCTGGTATCCCTGAAAATGCCCAACAATGGCATCAACCTCGCGACGATAAGCCGCCATGAGAGGATCCTTAGAATCCCAGGTGCCGGACACTTGTTGAGCCACCAAATCTGAATCCCCAAAGCACCTTACCCGGCTTAAGCTCATCTCCTTGGCCACCCGAAGACCGTGGAGCAAAGCTTCGTATTCAGCCGCATTGTTAGTGCAAGGAAACATCAACCGTAGCACATAATGGAACTTGTCACCTTTTGGGAAAGCCAATACAACACCAGCCCCCGAGCCCTCCAACTGTCTGGACCCGTCGAAGTGGATAGTCCAATAAGTGTTATCCGGCTTTTGCTCAGGCACTTGAGACTCCGTCCAATCATTGATGAAATCCACCAAAGCCTGAGATTTAACAGCAGTGCGTGGCACACATTTGAGGCTGTGAGGTCCAAGTTCTATAGCCCACTTAGCGATTCTCCCTGTAGCCTCTCTGTTCTGGATAATATCACCAAGGGGGGCAGAACTGACCACAGTGATGGGATGACCCTGAAAATAATGTTTGAGCTTCCGGCTCGCCATGAACACACCGTATACGAGCTTCTGCCAATGCGGGTACCGCTGCTTGGATTCAATGAGCACCTCGCTGACATAATAAACCGGCCGCTGAACCGGATGCTCCTTACCCGCCTCCTTGCGCTCCACAACAATAGCCACGCTGACAGCTCGTGCATTTGCCGCTACATATAGTAGCAAGGGCTCCTTATCAATCAGAGCAGCAAGGACGGGGGGCTCTACCAGTTGCTTTTTCAAATCCTCAAAAGCGGTATTAGCTGCATCATTCCAGATAAAGTTATCAGTCTTCTTCATCAACTGATATAGAGGCATAGCCTTCTCACCCAAACGGCTTATGAACCGGCTTAAAGCAGCGATGCGACCCGCCAAACGCTGAACATCATTTATACATGCCGGCTTAGCTAGGGAGGTGATAGCCTTGATCTTCTCCGGGTTAGCCTCAATGCCTCTGTCAGAAACCAAGAAGCCCAATAGTTTCCCTGCAGGAACACCAAAAACACACTTGGCCGGGTTAAGCATCATCTTGTAGACCCGAAGATTATCAAAGGTTTCCTTAAGTCATCTATCAGGGTTTCCTCCTTGATGGATTTAACCACAATATCATCCACGTAAGCGTGAAGATTGCGCCCGATCTGTTTATGAAGACAATTCTGTACACAACGCTGGTAAGTCGCCTGTGCACACTTGAGTCCAAAAGGCATAGACACATAGCAGAAGGCTCCAAAAGGAGTGATGAACGCCGTCTTCTCCTGGTCCTTAACTGCCATCTTAATCTGATGATACCCGGAATAGGCGTCCAAGAAACTTAAGCGTGCACAACCTGCCGTAGCATCAATGATTTGATCAATACGGGGGAGAGCAAAAGGATCAGCCGGACACGCCTTGTTCAAGTCCGTGTAGTCCACACACATCCGCCAGGTGCCGTTCTTCTTGAGTACGAGCAACGGGTTAGCCAACCACTCCGGGTGAAAAACTTCAACAATGAACTCGGCCGCCAAGAGCCGGGCTACTTCCTCACTAATAGCTTTCCGCCTCTCTTCGTTAAACCGCCGGAGAAACTGTCTGACCGGCTTAAATTTCGGATCAACATTGAGGGTGTGCTCAGCGAGTTCTCTAGGTACACCTGGCATGTCAGAAGGTTTCCATGCAAAGATGTCCCTATTCTCACGGATGAACTCGATGAGCGCGCCTTCCTATTTCGGGTCCAGATTTGCACTAATGCTAAACTGCTGAGACGAGTCACCTGGAACAAAATCAACAAGTTTAGTCTCATCAGCTAATTTAAATTTCATGGCTGGTTCATTCTCCGTGGTTGGCTTTTTCAGGGAAGTCATATCTGTTGGGTCAACATTGTCTTTATAAAATTTCAACTCTTCTGCGGCACAAACAGACTCTGCATAAGCTGCGTCACCTTCCTCACACTCCAGAACCACCTTCCGGCTGTCGTGAACCGTAATGGTCCCATTGTGACCCGGCATCTTGAGTTGTAAGTACACATAACATGGCCGTGCCATGAACTTGGCATAAGCCGGCCGTCCAAATATAGCGTGGTATGGGCTTCTTATCTTGACCACCTCAAAGGTCAACTTCTCCACTCTGTAGTTGTTCTCATCGCCAAAAGCCACCTCCAGTTCGATCTTGCCGACTGGATAAGCCGACTTACCGGGTACCACGCCATGGAAGATAGTGTTTGACTGGCTGAGGTTTTTATCGACTAGCCCCATACGACGGAAAGTCTCATAATAAAGGATGTTGATGCTGCTGCCTCCATCCATGAGTACCTTTGTGAACTTATAGCCTCCCACCTGAGGAGCCACCACTAAGGCCAGGTGGCCCGGGTTATCCACCCGGGGGGGTGATCCTCCCTACTCCACACTATGGGCTGCTTAGACCACCGTAAGTAGCGTGGAACCGCCGGCTCCACATCATTAACAGCCCTCTTGTGAAGCTTCTCGTCTCGTTTGCACAAACTAGTTGTGAACACGTGATACTGTCCACCGCTAAGCTGCTTCGGGTTGGTCTGATAACCCCCCTGCTGCGGTTGATGACCCTAACCAGACTGTTGATTAAAGCCCCCTTGACCGTTCTGAGGACCAGAATTTGAACCGCCGACCGGGCCATGAAAGCCGCCGGCGCCTGAGCCGCCATCCGGGCCATTGTAGTTTTTGAAGGCCTTCATGATAGCACAATCCTTCCATAGATGAGTTGCTGGCTTCTCTCTAGAGCCGTGTCTCGGACAAGGTTCGTTCAACAGCTGCTCCAGAGAAGGCCCTGACCCGCCGCCTCGGGGAGGGGGCCTCCCCTTGCGTCGCTGGTTATTACCTTGAGAGTTGGTGTTGGCTACAAACTCTAGGCTGCCATCGGCCTTACGCTTGCCTCCTCCTTGGTTCCCCGGGTTAAACTGGGGACCCTTGACATTGCCATTCTTCTTTCCCTTCCCTGCCCTTTCATCGTCTGAAGGGGGATCCTTGGTACCATCGGAATCAGCGTACTTGACAAGAGCCGCCATTAGGGTACCCATATCGGTGCAGTTGCGCTTGAGCCGCCCAAGCTTCATCTTAAGAGGCACAAAGCGACAGTTCTGCTCCAACATTAAGACTGCAGAGCCGGCATCCATCTTATCTAACGAATGTATGATCTCCTTGACCCGGCGAACCCAATGGGTCGTGGACTCACCCTCCTGCTGCTTACAGTTAGTCAAATCCACAATTGACATAGACTGCCTGCAGGTATCTTTGAAGTTTTGAATGAACCGGGCTTTCAACTCAGCCCATGACCCGATGGAATTCGGCGGTAACCCTTTCAACCACGTGCGGGCAGTTCCATCTAACATCATGGTAAAATATTTGGCCATGGCCGCCTCACTGACCTCCAGCAATTCCATGGCCATCTCATAACTCTCAATCCAGGCTGCAGGCTGTAAGTCTGCTGTATAGTTAGGCACCTTCCTAGGGCCCTTGAAATCCTTAGGCAGACGTTCATTATGGATGGCTGGTACCAAACAAGGGACACCCCCGGTCCTAGTAGAAATTCCCACATCAACAGACGTCGTTGGATACGCCGGGGGGGTCTGGTAAGCCATCAACTGAGGCGCCTGCTCCGCCTCTCGCTGCGCTTGGTCCGTTGCGCAGAAGGCTCTATTATGAGCCGGGCCATGACCAGGGGGCGGGTTATGGCGTCGGACGTTACTTGAGCCGGTCGCTGAGACCATGTGCCGGCTGTAACTCGGGCTCTGGCCTGGCCGAGGGGTTGAGTGGATCCTATCCCGGCTGTAGGAGTATGCCTCTTGCTGCGCCAGTGCTGTCTGAAGCAGTTCCCTGACCCGGCGGGTTTCAATAGCCATCGGGGAGTCGCCGTCAACTGGGAGAGCTGCCAGCCGTGCTGCCGCAGCAACCATGTTCTCCAGCGGGTTATTATAATGACCCGGGGGTATTGGCACATACTGAGGCGGGGCAGCGGTCCCCTGGGGAGGCCCCATCACTCGTGGCTGAATAAGGGGTCCAGACCCGGGTGCTATGACCCCTGGCGGGTTACTGGATCCTGCACCCGGCGTGTTGAAGAGATTGCGTGGATCGTAAACCGGCGGGAGTCGAGACTGGGTCTTCTGATGCCTCCTTCTCATGACTTCGTTGGCCGCGTTCTGATCCATCGTGAGTTGTAAGGACTGCGCCTGAATCAACTAAGTCCGGGCGTCGAGAGCCGCCCGGTCCGCAGCCAGCCTGATCCCTTCCGCTACAAGATCCTCTTTAGCCTTTATCAGATCCAATTTCAACTGTGCCACCTCCGCATCATGCTGGGCTTGATCCGCCAGGTCAACCGTAGCGGTTAACAGGGCCGTCATCTTGTCCGTGAGATCCATCAGCACCTGGGTCGGAGAAGGCACCGGGTTTCCTGCTCCAGCAGCAGGGTTCTGAGCAGGCTGCGCACCGGCCATAAAAACTCCAACCTGGCTTGGTGGCTCAAAAAGGTCCGGAATACTGTCCCCGTCGGAACAACCCATGAGCACGCCATCTTGGAGTTGGTACAACGAGTTTGACTCATCAGTGGCCGACTCACCGTCAGAGCCGGCGGCCTCCTCATCACCGAACCCGAACGGGTCAGAGGGCCCTCCAAGGATGCATCCCACAAAAGCATGCCTTAGGGCGGGCCGGGCCCGGGCGGGTTGTGCACGCTGAGCCGCTTCGATGAGATCGGCGCGGAGACCCGGCTCGGTGCCCGGCTCACCAATCTTGCCGATGAAGACATGAATTCCACCGAAGGGGACGCGGTACCCGTACTCAATTGAGTCGGCGTCGGGGCCCCAGTCCGCATCGTCGATGTAGAGCTTGCCGCGACGACTCTTGGTCATCTGGCCCACAGCGTATCCCTTGAGCCCTTCGAAGCTGCCCTTCAAGAACTCAAATCCACCGTGCGCTGGCCCCACGGTGGGCGCCAACTGTCGTGGAATTGTCACGGCAGATGTCCTCGAGCTAGGACTTAGTCGTGGAGCCATCGCTACTAGGAAGCTTAAAGGGGTTATGCGGGACAAGGAACACGAGGGTTTATACTGGTTCGGCCCCTTACGGTGAAGGTAAAAGCCTACGTCCAGTTCGAGGTGTTATTGATTAGGGTTACGATCGCCAGGGAGCTAAACAGCTATGCCCGGCTCTCGATGAGATTGTTGTCGCCCTTAGACTGCTGCCGGGTCGTCCCTTTATATAGGGAGGCTGACGCCCAGCAGCCCTTAGAGTCCCGGCCGGCTCATAACAGCGTCTGGCTCGGACTCTGAGTAAGACTTGCCTTACACTACAAGTCTATTATAACAAGGATTGTAACTATGGGCTTTAAGCCATCTCCGGGTCTCAGCCCATCTCTGGCCCATTATCTTGAAACTTGGCTCCGGGCTTCTGGCAACGACCCTACGAGTAACCCGGCCCCTCCTGGCGGGTGACTCTAAGGTCTATATCCTCAACACATACAGATCTCAGTTCTTAAGGACGGCCTCAATGAAACAACCCACCATGTACTCCTACATGGCCTCTCATCGATACCTTTACCAAATCCTATTCAACACTTCACTCTCATTACCGACACAACCTTTCACTCTAGTTCATCACCCCGATGAGCCATACCAGACACGACTCTAAGCATAGCAAGCATAGCATGGTAGGAACACAAACATGGCTCAATCAACTCCTACACATGCTAGTGGGTTTCATCTAGTTACTGTGGCAATGACAGGTCATGCAGAGGAAGTGGGTTCAACTACCGCAACACACAGCAGTTTGAAACGCGTTGTCTTATTGCAGTAAACGAGAGTAGAAGCGAGAAGTTGGGTTTGTATCGAAATGATCAATGGGTTGCTTGCCTGGCAGAGTGGTAGTGGAGTACTGCCCTTCAGTTGGATACTCGTGAATATCCTCGGAGGCAGAACCTACCACGAAGAACACATCGAAACACAATCATCACAAGGCAATATGCAACAATATGATGCATGTAATGACATGGCAAAATGAGTGTGTTTTGGGCTAATGCAACTAGGACAGATTGGTTTGAGTTCATTTGAATCAAGGATTCAAATTCTAACCCAAAATAAGAGGTGATATTAGTGCATTAGCTTGTTTCACCCAAACAGCAAGGTTAAGTTGTTCTGACATGCATGAAACCAGTACAGATGGAAAGATTGAATTTTTTTTATCAAAATTCATATATAAATCTTTGCATTTGGAGTTACAGATTAATTTCTATGATTTTTTGAAGTTTGAAGTAATTTCTGGAATTTCCTGTATAAGAATAATTCCAGTAAATGATTTACTGCACCGGCATTGCGTCAGGGTGGCATCAGCAGGTCAAAGGCGTCGACTAGGTCAAACCTGACCAATGGGACCCACTGGTCAGTGGTCCAGTCAGCTAACTAAGTTAGTTATTCCTAACTAACTGGGCAGGGCCCACTAGTCAGTGACTGTAGTAACTAACCTAACTAGTTAATTAGTGCTAACTAGATTAATTAGTCGGGTGGGGCCCGCAAGTCAGTGAGAGAGAGGGTGAAGTCAAACCGGGCAGTGGGGTCAACCCACGCCGGTCAACGGGTCAGCGGTCGCCGGCGTTTAGCCGCCGGCGAGTCCAGACGCGGCGGTGCGCTGCGGGATTCTCCTACAGAGCACCGTTTGGCGCGCGGAGCACAGCTACGGAATGCGGACGCTCGTCCGCATCCAATCATGGCGGTGGCATGGCCGGGGAGTGGCCGGAGTGGCGCCGACGACAAGCTCGGCGGCGGCCGAAGCTCGGTCGAGCTCGGGCTCGTTGCTGCAGTGGCCTAGGCGGGGTGGCGCTAGCACCTACGACTCCTACGCGATGCGGGGAGTGCAATGGGCACAAGCCCGGGACCATATGGTCACTGGAGCACCACCGGCGACGAGCGCGAGCGGCGGCGCGCTACGGTCAGCAAGGGGGCGGTGGCTATGGCGTGCAAATGAGCCGGAGGAGAGGGGGGGTCGATTGAGGAGCTCACGGCGGAGTCGACGGTGGTCTTGGCGAGCTCGGGGAGGGGCTGACGACGTCGGGGGGTCGCCGGCGATCTCGGGGCAGAGGCAGCGAAGATGGCGGTGCAGAGGTTGATGCAGGGCGTTCAACGTCGCGCGGGTTGACGGAGAGGCGCGGGGGATGGAGGCGGAGCTCGTGGACAGCACGGGGAGACGAGGGGAGCACGGTGGCTACGGTGTTCACGTCGGCGTGAGCGCGGCAGCGTCGGCCATGGCGAGGAGAGGCGAGGGAGAGGTGCAGGGGGGCGTGCGGGGGTGTCCAGGCGGTCGAGGGGCGACGTGGAGGTCGACCAGCGCGTCCAGAGGCGCGGGCGGCAAGCAGGTGGCGCCGTGGCGAGCTCGCGCACGCCGACGTCACCTCTCTGCCTGCTCTGGCGAGGGGAAGCAGCTGGCTGGCACGGGCCAGCACAGTGCGGGGCCGGCCAGTGGGCTGCCAGGTAGGATTCTCTCCCTCTCTTTATTCTGTTTTGTTTTTTCTATTTTTCTATAACTGTGTGGCTTTATTTAAAATAGTTAGGCACTTTCAAAAATCCTGGAAATTATCAGGGACTCTGTTTAGATTATTTCCAACAGCCCACACTTATTTCCAGAATTATTTGGGCATTTAAAATATTTACTAGCATTTAAATGCCCAAATGCAAGGTACATATGATTTAATCCAATGATCTTGTGATGACCTAGAAAATTGTGAACCCATTTTGCCAGAGGTCCTAACCCAAGACAAAAAGGGTGGTCTTTTTAGAAGGGCATTTCAGGTTCATTGAAAATAATTTTAGTAAACCCTAGTTGTTTTCAGGGGGTGCTGGGGTTCTGTCATCCCCATTTCAAGTTTCTGGAAAAGTAAACATGATGCAACACGCTAATGCATGAACTAGCTAGGGTGTGACAACTCACCCCCACTCAAAAGAATATCGTCCCGAGATTTAGGATCCGTTGGGAAGAAGGTGGGGTACTCAAGTCGAAGACGATCCTCCCTTTCCCAAGTAGCTTCTTTCTCGGAATGGTGTGACCATTGAACCTTGAGAAACTTGATATTTGGCGTCGAGTGGTACGCTCGGCTTGATCAAGGATGCGAACGGGATATTCCCGATATGTGAGATTATCTCGGAGATCAAGCGTTTCGTGGTCCACTCCACGGATAGGGTCCGCGAAGCAACGCCTGAGTTGAGAAACGTGGAAGACATCATGAACTCTGGAGAGATGCGGAGGTAGTTCCAATTGGTAGGAAACTTCTCCTTGTTTGGCAAGAATGCGAAAGGGTCCAACGTAACGAGGAGCCAATTTGCCTTTGATACCGAATCGATGGGTTCCCTTCAAAGGAGTAACCCGAAGGTAAGCCTTCTCGCCAACTTCATAAGTCATGAGCTTATGTTTGCGGTCATATTGGCTCTTTTGACGAGATTGGGCTGTTTTCAATTTCTCACAAATAATGCGAACCTGCTCTCCTGCTTCGTGAATCATATCCGGGCCAGAGAGTTGTCTCTCCCCGGTTTCTGACCAGTTAAGGGGCGTTCAGCATTTTTGTCCATAGAGAACTTCGAAAGGAGCTTTGCCTAAGCTAGCTTGATAACTGTTGTTATAAGCGAACTCGGCGAATGGAAGGCATTTCTCCCAATCCATACCGAAAGAGATGACAGAAGCTCGGAGCATATCCTCCAGAATTTGATTGACTCGTTCTACTTGACCACTTGATTGAGGGTGGAAGGCGGTGCTAAAGGAGAGACGAGTTCCCATAGCATTTTGGAAACTTTCCCAAAATCGAGAGGTGAAGAGACTTCCACGGTCTGAGGTAATCTCCAATGGAACACCATGAAGAGACACTATTCGGGAGATGTACAAGTCAGCTAGCTGGCTAGCGGTTATACTCTCACGAACAGGTAGGAAGTGGGCTACTTTGGAAAGACGATCGACAACGACGAAGATAGCATTATTCCCTCTCTTGGTCCTGGGAAACCCGGTAATGAAATCCATACCGATTTTATCCCATTTCCATTCAGGAATAGCCAAAGGTTGAAGGGTGCCAGCAGGCCGTTGATGCTCTGCTTTAACACGACGACAGACGTCGCAATTAGCAATGTATTGAACAATTTCTCTCTTCATCCTAGTCCACCAAAACCTCTAGCGCAGGTCTTGATACATTTTAGTACTACCGGGATGAATGGTGAGAGGGGATTCATGAGCTTCCTTAAGAATCAGCCACCTCAGGTTTCGTGCCTTGGGAACCACTAAGCGATTTCCAAAGAATATGACACCTTGATCATCAATGGAGAAACAAGTCGCGACTCCTTTCTTAATGTTTCTCTTAATACGGGAGATTCCCGGATCTACCTTCTGTGCTTTGATGATCTGATCTGTAAGGGTAGGTTTTGCCACCAAGGGGATAGGAATCCTCGAGGAACAATGCAAAGGTTAAGCTTCCGAAATTCCTCATGGAGAAGTGGTTGACCTTGTTGTAACATCAAGTTGTTACAATAGGATTTACGACTTAGTGCATCAACCAAAACATTGGCTTTTCCCAGGGTGTAAGTTATCCCTAAGTCATAATCTGAGATCAACTCGACCCAATGTCTTTGCCTGAGATTCAAATCCGGTTGGGTGAAGATGTATTTCAGACTTTGGTGATCGGTGTAAATCTCGCAACGATTACCGAGAAGGTAATGTCGCCATGTTTTGAGTGCATGGACTACAGCTGCAAGCTCTAGATCATGTGTGGGATAGTTATCCTCATGTGGACGCAACTGTCGAGAAGCGTAGGCAATCACATGACGATCTTGCATGAGTATGCAACATAGTCCTTGTCGCGAGGCGTCGCAATAGATAACAAAGTCCTTAGAAAAATCTGGTGGCATGAGTACGGGAGCAGATGTCAGGCGTCTTTTCAGTTCCTGAAAGCTGAACTCGCACTGTGGGGTCCACTCGAACTTTTTATCTTTCTTGAGGAGTTCAGTTAGAGGTTTAGCAACCTTGGAGAAATTCTCGATGAAGCGGCGACACTAGCTCGCTAAGCCAAGGAAACTCCAAACTTGCTTGACCGTTTCAGGTGGAGTCCAATCAAGGACGGCTTGAACTCGCTCGGGATTGACAGCAATACCCTTACCAGAGATTACATGGCCTAGATAGGTCACTTCTGGCAACCAGAATTCACACTTGGAGAATTTGGCATAAAGGCGATGCTCTCGAAGTTTCATCAATACTAGCCTTAGATGCTTGGCATGTTCTTCCTCATTCTTGGAGTAGATGAGTATATCATCGAGGTATACCACGACGAATTTATCCAAATACTCCATGAAGATCGAGTTCATTAACCGAGAGAAGGTGTCTGGAGCATTGGTTAAACCGAAGGACATGACGGTGTACTCGTATTGGCCATAACGAGTAACAAAGGCCGTTTTAGGAATGTCCCCGTTCTTGATTTTGATTTGATGGTAGCCCAACCTCAAATCCATTTTGGAAAAGACTGAGGATCCAGCGAGCTGATCATACAGATCGTTGATCCTGGGGAGCGGATACTTGTTCTTGATAGTGACCAAGTTGACAGGTCGGTAATCTACAACCATCCGATCCGTTCCATCCTTCTTCTTGACGAAGAGGACGGGGCAAGCCCATGGAGAAGAACTAGGACGGATGAAACCCTTTTTCAAGGACTCATCGAGTTGTTTCTTAAGCTCGGCTAGTTCTAGGGGTGCCATCTTATAGGGTCTTCTAGAGATTGGGGACGGTTCCTGGAACAAGGTCTATCACGAACTCGACATCCCTGTCAGGTGGAATACCTGGCAGTTCTTCTGGAAGACATCCGGGAAGTCACGGACTACCGGGAATATCTTCAAGGTCTGGAAGAGGGTTGGCATTTAGAGAGTAGAGCTGACGCTTAGACACTCGGGTCAAAACATTGACTGTCTTGCCCGATGGATGGGTGAGTTGAACGGTTCTAGTAGAGCAATCAATCTTAGCATAGTGGGCTGACATCAAGTCCATACCCAAGATGATGTTTATGTCCGAGGACTTGAGAGCTATTAGTGATGCAAGGAAGACCAATCTATCGACAAGAATTTCATTTCCATGGCTTATCCTAGAGGTTTGCCATCTAGAACCAGGGGTTTGAATTTCCATGAAAGTGGGCATGTCACAGAATGTCGTGTTATGCAATCGAGCATAGCTCTCAGATATGAATGAATGAGATGCTCCAGTATCGAAAATAACAGATGCAGGATGGCAGTTAACAAGGAGCGTACCAAGGACGTCATTAGGATCATCATGAGTCTCCTCGGCTGAGACATAGTTGACATGGCCACATGCAGTGGTGGCTGGCTTGGCGTAAAATGTCTTTCCCGCTGGCTTACCACGGCCAATGGACTTTCCAAGCTGATTGGGGTTGTTGTTCTGGGGACACTCTCGACTGTAGCGACCCGGCTCTCCACACTTGAAACAAGTCACAACATTGGGGCGAGGAGCAGCATTAGCAGCGGGGCCACCATAGGTCTTAGGCGGTGCAAACTGCTGGTTGGGGCGAAGCGCCTCAAAGGATGGCCTCGGGGTGAACCTGGGTGGCAAAGCTGTGTTTGGAATCCACACCCGGCGCTTATGAGATCCAGAGGCGGATGAAGAACCAAAGTCACGGGAGTGCTTGCGTGAAGCGTCATAGTCAGTCTGACCTGTCTCAGCACTGATGGCCTTATTGACCAGCTTCTGGAAGGAGGTGCACTCGTGCAGACGAAGATCACGGCGAAGCTCGGGGCTAAGTCCCTTGCGGAACCTTGCCTGCTTCTTGGCGTCGGTGGATACCTCTTCAGGAGCATAACGTGCCAGATTTCCAAACTCACGGCTGTATGCATCCACAGTCAGTCTGCCTTGGGTGAAATTGCAGAACTCTTCCCTCTTACGATCCATGAGACCCTCCGGAATGTGATGCTCACGGAAAGCCTCACTGAATTCAGCCCAAGTAGTGATTTGGCCGGCTGGGCGCATAGCCTCAAAGTTTTCCCACCAAAGGCTAGCAGGGCCTTCGAGGTGATAGGCAGCGTAGGTAACCTTATCAGCTTCGGCTACGTTGGCAGAACGTAGCTTATGGGTGATGCTGCGAAGCCAATCATCCGCATCGAGGGGCTCGACGGAATGATTAAACTTCGGTGGGTACAACTTGACAAAGTCATTGATTGACACCAAGTCGTTCCTCTGATGATGTGCAGTATTCTGCTCAATTCGCTCTAGCAAGCGGTTGGTCTCACGCTTGTTTCTTTCCGCCTCCAGCATAACTTCGGCCAGAGAAGGCGGTTGAGGCAGATTCTCATCCCTAGCTGCACTGGATTCACCCTCCGTCCTGGACAGCAGGGTTGTTGCGGGTGTTGACCATCCTAGGAAAACAAGACAACGGTTTAGACAAGGATGGCAAAATCTTGGCAAGGAAGTGCGGAATGTAATGGATAACACGGAATGCAGAGATGTTCATTCGTATGACATGGTAATATAGAAACTGCCATATATATATACCAACGGTCATACACACCGTACATAGTTTAGTACAAACCCAGGCTAAAGTACAACTACAGTGAAAGACGTTACATCTCATCGGAGGCATTCCAAGCTCCTATACATTATTTTTCTACACCTCCGGAACGTGATACACACCAAGTCGTATTCCCACGAGTCACGCAGGACTATGGAGAATACAACTATTACAATAGTAGTGAAGCTACTACCAACTCAAACGTTTCCGTAGTAATCTTCATAGGATCACCACCATGTCCTGGGAGCTGAACATGATCATCTGGAAATAATTGGTCCTGTGGAGCTTGCGGTCCATAAGGACTCGGATGTGGCCTTGGTCCAACAAATGGTGATAGACGGGGTCCACAAGGAGGGGTGATGCCTCCTACATCACACCAGTCCATACAATCTGGCAAACCAGACCGGCACGGGGTACAAGTCTCTCATATCCATATACCCAGCCTGCACGGCAGGTGCAAACCGAGTCAGAGTGGCCCAGTGTCAGAACGAGAGTTGAAGAGCTCCATTCGCAAGGAACGATTTTCACGGTCCTTGTACTCAAGCATCTCGGCGGTGGTGCGGAGTAGTGAATCCTCATGTGTAGAGTCACAGTAAATAGCCTGATAGTACCCTTGTGCCCCAGGGAGTGATGCTGGCATATAGCGGAAATCGAGTGTTCCGAAGCAAGGCAGTTCTGGCTCGTATGATAGTCATCATCGAGTAAGCTGCGTCCTGCACGGACATCTCGATGGTAACCCCAAGTCCATAAGAGCAATGGAGGGGTTCAGTAGCTCCAGGATAGGAAGGGTATATCCTGACTGTACAAAGGTATTGGCTCTGATTAAAGTCTCGAAACTGCTCCTCGACGGTATACTCAGGATACCATCGATAGCCTGTCTCGATCATCACTCGGACCAGCATGGCCGTGTGACCAGGTACATCGAGGCACCGAGTCAGACGAACCACTTGATTCTGGGAACGGGTGGCCATCTGAAAGCACGAAATAATGCAAAGGCATTAGAATTTTCTAGGAGAAATCGGACAGCATAACGGCTGTAAATGCTCAGAAAAAGATTTGAGACATTCACAACAGTTTGCAAAACCACTCAACAACATCATATCAAGGTTCTGGTTCAACTGACAACATACTAAAAGTAGTAGAAACTGAACTGAGGCTTGTAACCAACAATCCTATAAGTTACTACGGATTAGTAACACGTGAACCTGATAGAGAGAAGAGAGCCTAGTCCTTAACCCACGTAGAATGAGAAGAGAATGACTCAGATCAGAGGGCATAAGGTAAAGGAGTAAAAAGAGCCTTACGTTCCCTCCCACAATCAATCCCCCTACATATAACTAAAGCATTTCTAGACTCCACATCGACCAGTTTGGCTTGACGCACCTACAGGCAGTCCGGCTCTGATGCCAACGCTGTCAGGACCCCGATTCTAGGTCACACCAATCTAGCCTGTAACACCTCATATCACTTTGCAACCTCACGCACGGTATTCCCACGGGTGTCGCCTTACCATGGCCGGGGACCGTTTGCGCCTTTTGGCTCACATATATGATAGTGTCGCTAGCATCCATATGACAGAGAACCCGAGCTGACATGGCTAGTCGTGAACCCAAAGCGGCGCTAACTTACGGGGATAGGCATACATGAATCAACATCGAGCATGTCGGTCAGCAACGTGTGAATCCGGGCTGTAGCACTGGGCTAACAGGACTCTGGGAACCCGGGCTGTAGCAGGCTAGGCAGGACTCCGGATGTCACCGCGTGACATTTCCCTGAAGGGACAGACACAGGAACGAAGTGAAACACATGCCGGCCAGTCAAGTGCTCCAGAGCAGTAGTGCTGGGCTAGCAGGACTCCGGTGATCCGGGCTGTAGCAGACCACTATGGCTCATGGAGGCACTAGACTACATTTCCCCATAAGAGAGGCTACCAAGGATAAACAACTAGATTGTCGGATCCCACACATACCAAGCATTTCAATCATACACACAATATGCTCGATATGTGTAAATACAACATGGCATCACAACAAACTCTACAACTCAAGTACTTTATTTAAAGGCTCCGGAGAGCCATACATAACATGTTCATACAGGTAGGGGTCACATGACCCGACACTCAAGTCACACAAACATACAAGCACATGCGGAAGCAACTTGTCTGAGTACAGACAACTAGAAGGAAAGAAGGCTTGACGAAGCCTGTCTATCTACATAGGCCCTTCACAAGCTCAGATCACCACCTGGGTGGCAAGTCACTCGTCAACGTCGAGATCTACATAGAACCCATCGGAAGGGGCAGTGTTGTCGTCTGAAAACAGTAATTAAGGCAACATGAGTACAAAGGTACTCAGCAAGTCTTACAATAGATCCTACTATACATCCACATTCTCAAGAAGGTAGTGGAGTTATTGCAGCAAGCCAGCTTTGACTCTTGGCTAAGCTATCCTACGAGACAACACATGTAAAATAGTTTCTGCACACGAGTCCACTAATCACCATCTCAATACTCCACCGTGGATCCTCCCTCGTCATCCTACGAGAGAGCCATCCGCGGTACTCACACTTATCTTGAGTCTTTTAGTAGTAACCATTAACTTGTCTATGAACTGCATAAGCGACCAAGTAGTCCTTTACCGCGGACGCGGCTATTCGAATAGTTTTATACCCTGCAGTGGTGTACTTCTTCACACACGCTTCCACCACTTATCGCCGTTTACACGACATGTACTCGGCAACCTTCAAGCGGAAGCCCAGCGAGGGTGTCGGCCACGACCTGACTAAACACACGAGTCCCTAGTCCAGGTTTATCGCCTATTCGGGTTTCATCCGCAAGGAAATCCGGCCGGGGTGTACTCAACGGCCCCAAACGATGTGTGCAGGGTTCTCGAGACACCAAATGGGCGACTCGGTACACCGTGCCATGAGCCTACAGCATCACAGCCCACCCCTAAGGTCAGCGATGCGCATGGCCTCCAGCAACTACTAACACCAGAAACTACTTGCAACTCCTGGACAGAGGAAAAGAGTGATTAATAAGCCGAGAGGGTCCATTGGTTTTGGGCCCAACGCGTGGTAGTAGCTGATGTTAAATCACACATACAGATATCAGTTCTTAAGGATGGCCTCAATGAAACAACCCACCATGTACTCCTACATGGCCTCTCATCGATACCATTACCAAATCATGTTCAACACATCCCTCTCATTACTGACAAACCATTTCACTCTAGTCCATCACCCAGATGAACCAGACCTGACACGACTCTAAGCATAGCAGGCATAGCAATGGTAGGAAACACAAACATGGCTCAAACAACTCCTACACATGCTAGTGGGTTTCATCTAGTTACTGTGGCAATGACAGGTCATGCAGAGGAAGTGGGTTCAACTACCACAGCACACAGCAGTTTGAAACGTTGTTGTCGTAAATGCAGTAAACGAGAGCAGAGCGAGAACATGGGTTTGTATCGATATGATCAACGGGCTTGCTTGCCTGGAGAGTAGTAGTAGGGTACTGCCCTTCAGTTGGATAATCGGAATATCCTTAGAGGCAGAACCTACCATGAAAGACACCACAAAACACAATCATCACATGGCAATATGCAACAATATGATGCATGCAATGACATGGCAAAATGAGTGTGTTTTGGGCTAATGCAACTAGGACAGATTGGTTTGAGTTCATTTGAATCAAGGATTCAAATGCTAACCCAAAATAAGAGGTGATATTAGTGCATTAGCTTGTTTCACCTAACCAGCAAGGTTAAGGTGTTCTGACATGCATGAAACCAACACAGATGGAAAGATTGAATTTTTCTAATCAAAATTCCTATATAAATCTTTGCATTTGGAGTTACAGATTAATTTCTATGATTTTTTGAAGTTTGAAGTAATTTCTGGAATTTCCTGTATAAGAATAATTCCAGTAAATGATTTACTGCGCCAGCATTGCGTCAGGGTGACGTCAGCAGGTCAAAGGCGTCGACCAGGTCAAACCTGACTAGTGGGACCCACTGGTCAGTGGCCCAGTTAGTTAACTAAGTTAGTTAGCCCTAACTAACTGGGCAGGGCCCACTAGTCAGTGACTGTAGTAACTAACCTAACTAGTTAATTAGTGCTAACTAGAGTAATTAGTCGGGCGGGGCCCGCAAGTCAGTGAGAGAGAGGGTGAAGTCAAACCGGGCAGTGGGGTCAACCCACGCCGGTCAACGGGTCAGCGGTCGCCGGCGTTTAGCCGCCGGCGAGTCCAGACGCGGCGGTGCGCTGCGGGATTCGCCTACAGAGCGCCGTTTGGCGCGCGGAGCACAGCTACGGGATGCGGACGCTCGTCCGCATCCAAGCATGGTGGTGGTGCGGCCGGGGAGTGGCCGGAGTGGCGCCGGCGACGAGCTCGGCGGCGGCCGAAGCTCGGTCGAGCTCGGGCTCGTTGCTACAGTGGCCTAGGCGGGTCGGCGCTAGCACCTACGGCTCCTTTGCGATGCGGGGAGTGCAATGGGCACAAGCCCGGGACCATATGGTCACCGGAGCACCACCAGTGACGAGCGCGGGAGGCGGCTCGCTACGGTCAGCAAGGGGGCGGCGGCTACGGCGTGCAAATGAGCCGGAGGAGAGGGGGGTCAATTGAGGAGCTCACGGCGGAGTCGACGGTGGTCTTGGCCAGCCCGGGGAGGGGCTGGCGACGTCGGGGGGTCGCCGGCGATCTTGGGGCAGAGGCGGCGAAGATGGCGGTGCAGAGGTTGATGCAAGGGCGTTCGACATCGCGCGGGTTGACGGAGAGGCGCGGGGGATGGAGGCGGAGCTTGTGGACAGCACGGGGAGACGAGGGGAGCACGGTGGCTGCGGTGTTCACGTCGGCGCGAGCGCGGTAGCATCGGCCATGGCGAGGAGAGGCGGGGGAGAGGTGCAGGGGGCGTGCGGGGGTGTCTAGGCGGTCGAGGGGCGACGTGGAGGTCGACCAGCGCGTCCAGAGGCGCGGGCAGCAAGCAGGTGGCGCCGTGGCGAGCTCGCGCACGCCGGCGTCACCTCTCTGCCTGCTCTGGCGAGGGAAAGCAGCTGGATGGCACGGGCCAGCACAGTGCTGGGCCGGCCAGTGTGCTGCCAGGTAGGATTCTCTCCCTCTCTTTATTCTGTTTTGTTTTTTCTATTTTTCTGTAACTGTTTGGCTTTATTTAAAATAGTTAGGCAATTTCAAAAATCCTGGAAATAATCAGGGACTCTGTTTAGATTATTTCCAACAGCCCACACTTATTTCCAGAATTATTTGGGCATTTAAAATATTTACTAGCATTTAAATGCCCAAATGCAAGGTACATATGATTTAATCCAATGATCTTGTGATGACCTAGAAAATTGTGAACCCATTTTGCCAGAGGTCCTAACCCAAGACAAAAAGGGTGGACTTTTTAGAAGGGCATTTCAGGTCATTGAAAATAATTTTAGTAAACCCTAGTTGTTTTCAGGGGGGTGCTGGGGGTTCTGTCATCCCCATTTCAAGTTTCTGGAAAAAGTAAACATGATGCAACACTCTAATGCATGAACTAGCTAGGATGTGACACGTAGCCCTAAGCCAGGCAATTGGAAGAAGTGTTCCGTCCCTCACAGCCAATTAGTAGAGTTACAGACCCAGGGATTCCTCCCTCGAGCGTATATGGTCCCCGTTCGAGCCGGACTCGCCACCTACAATGGCGGGGAGCAAGCGGAGAGCTTTCCCAATCCATCCATGGGGAGCGGGTATGCCTTGTCCCTTACTTACTAAGGGGGCTCGGATTTGCAATCCATCCGTTCCTCCGCGGGCTCCTGGAGTTCTACGGCCTCCAGCTGCATAAATTTACTCCCGCCTCCATATTACATATCGCTGGCTATGTCGCCCTTGTGAGCTATTTTTGGGCTGCGAAGCTCATTTCGAGCTATGGAAGAGGCTATTCTGCCTCGTACCCCGTACACAGGAGGGGTCAATATATCAAGTGGCCGGAGCCAAAATATGGCGCATCGCCGGGACCGGATACCTGTCCGGTACTCCGAAGAAGACATCCGAAGACTGGCCTTCGAAGTGGTTTTATATGGAGGATGTCCCCCTTCCGGACCCTATTCGGATGGGCCTCCCTGAGTTCGACAACGCTCCCTTGAAGAAACGCCGCAGCTGGCGCCCTCGGAGCCCCCAGGAGGAAGATAACAGAGAAGTCCTTTACCTGATGGGCCGGATAAAGATGCTGGCCAAATCAGGATTGACAATAATCGAGGATATGTCAATATGTATAATGCGGGGGGTGCAGCCACTTCAATATCGGGGACAGCCCATGTGGCACTTTAATGGAGAAGACGATGCCACCCGCTACGGCCGCAAAGGTCCAGACTCCGTCGCTGCTCTAGCGAAAATACTATCCGATTTGTATAAAGGAGAGGAAGAGGAGTTCATCCGCATCAAGCCACGGGATGGATTCTCCATGTACAACCCCCCAAACTGGGTGAGCTGCTACCTTTTACTCCAAACCTTCCCGCGTTCTTTGTCATAAATATTTACTTTGCTATTTTATAGCAGGAACTGCGAAAAGCTGTGAGGGAGGTCCACAGCCCGCCTCCACAACCAGAGGACCCTGACCGGGCCCTCGACCCCGGACTCGAAGAAGATCCGGACACATTTGTGGAGCTTATTGACAGGACGTTCTATCAATTGAGCTGCGACGATGCCATGGTGGCCATCATAGCCGATTATCTTGGACTACTCCCTGCATCGCATGTAAGTAAAACCGGAGTCCCAACTTCTGAGAAGGATCCCTTTTTCAGCACTTCACCTATCGCACACATATGGTGTCTTACAGGGAAGGCCCTCGGGACGCCATGCCAAACCCGCAGTGACTCACCAACAAGGGGCACCGAAGCCGGGTAGGCTTAAAAGGAAGGCGGTCAGGACTGAGACGCCGTCGCAGAGGTATGAAAAAGAACCCTGCTCTATGGTTGTCGTCTTTTTAAAATATAATAACACCCATGTTTCCTAGTAGGAAAAACACTCGCCGGACTATATCCGGAGAGGTTGCCGGCCGCGCCTCCACCAGTCGGGCCCCAGAGCCGGACTTAGAGGCCGACGCTAACATGGGGCCAACACCGGATGTTCCTCCTACAAAGGATGCAGATAGGCTGTCCGCTATGAATTCCGAACTGGAGAGAGCGCCATGAATCACAGGCGTCGTTGGGCCGTACTCCGCGATGCTTGTTTCTCCCAAGAGGCGTTCGATGCCTTCAACTGAGGAGATGCGTACATCCGAGCTGCTCAAAATGGTCTTGCCAGAGCCACGGACCAGTACGTAAAGGATATACGGGTAAGAAAATCTAATAATTATGTATATCAGTAGCCCCTGAGACTTGAAACAGTTGGCACAACAGATTTAAGGATCATTGTTTTGCATAGGTTCTTACGGAGAAGAATACCCAGTTGTCTCAAGAGCTGGAGGAGTGCAAAGCCTAGCTTCAGGCCACAGTTGCCGCAGTGAAGGAGTCCGAGAAGGCCCCATCTGGTAACACTTGTTTCTATGACGTGTACCAGGTAGTATGCGGCATGCATGCAAATCTAACAATAGATTCTGCAGATGATACCGAAATGAATCCGGAGGTCATGCGAGGGGATGAGCAACATGCTCAACGACAGTTAAAGGCTGGCGAGCATGTGCTTAAGAAGGTTAGGCAGGAGAAAAACGATCTCCAAGATGCCAATATCCGGCTGAGTGTTGAACTGAAAGATGTTCGGGCCCAGCTCGCTGACTCCGTAAAGGAGAATAAGAGGCTTCGACGCGGCATTTTTAGTAAGTGCTTAAACGAACTTTTATAGAGTTCGGCGAAGAAACTGGCTAATAGAGTTATATCTGCAGGTATGCTGACGGGTCGTCCCGCTGAAGAAATGCCCAGGTCTGCAGGTGATCTGCTACAAGAGCTCTCACAACTTCACGAACAAGTTCGGCAGGTGATGTAGGGCATTGCCCAAGCCTTGTGGCCATCCGCCTCCCTGCCAGGAGGCATGGGAGAGCTTGTAGAAAAGCTCAAGGGAGCGCGGCGACGCTTCCGAGTATGGAAGATATCAGCCTGCCGACAAGGTGCAAGGGAAGCCTGGGCCATGGTGAAGACACGATATACCAAAGCTGACCCGAACCACATGGCCGAGGTCGGACCTGTGGGGTCTGATGGGAAAGAGATCCCCGTCAGTTTAGTGTATGACCAGGTAGAATTAGCCGCAAAGTATTCCCAACAGGATTGTAGGCTAGACAGCCTGTTGGATGGTATAGAAGAAGAATTTAGTCAGTCTAAGTGACTGTGTACTTCAAGTGACATATATTTGTCCCTAGCCAGATTGTAAATCATTTGTCATGGCGGACCTTTTCGCTTGGACCTCCGGACCCGACAGTCCGGAGTGTATCCGAATACCCGCTCAGTTATGTAAAAACCGGGGTACGCGTGGAAACCAGGCGTAGGGGTCATAAGTGCTTGAACAGACAAGCCTGACTAGCTATGTTATATTACATGGATATAAGAAACATCTTCCAGGGAGAATAGTTCCGTTAAGGGTTCCTTTCCCTGGGTATGCATGCATTAATGTGCATGTCCGAACTGCGAAAAGAGACGCAGGATATAAACATCTGGGGGCATGTATTACAATAAATAAAGGTCATCTTTTGTTCACCGACCGAATATTCCCTTAAGAACGCTAGCTTTTGACTTCACCCAGTCTGAGTACACATCCGGCTGACCCGGCAGTAACAATCGCAGAGGTGCTCCCCTTATGCCCTAGCCGAATTAACGGGAACGTAGGGCATAAACACAAGAGCCAGGCAACCATTCTTGGCCAAAACATAAGTCATATCGATGCATATAATGGCGAAAAAGGTACATGTGGAAGAGTAACACATGTGTGGGGCATAGAGCCCGGAAAATAGTTATATTAAGCTTTTGTATAAGAAGCCCCCAGGTATAATGAGCGCGGCTAGCGCGTCAAGATTGTGTAGTCACGACACATTTTAACCTTTTAAGGTCGTGAAGAAAAAAGGGGAAGAAAGAAAGAGAGAAAAAGACAGATATCAGATATAAAAAAAATTGACGGAGGTAAGGAGACGAACACGTAGTCCGGCACTAGGCGTAGAACCTTCGGAGTCTGGCTGCGTTCCATGGGTTTGGCTCGAGTCGATTGTCCGATGCATCCGATAGACGGTACGCTCCACCGGTCAGAACTTGGTCAATAACGAAGGGACCTTCCCATTTGGGCTTGAGCTTGTTCTTTTTCTTCTCCGGTACGCGTAGAACGAGTTCGCCAACGTTATAAGTTTTGGCCCGTACTTCTCTGCTTTGATACCTTCAAGCCTGTTGCTGATAGAATGCGGAATGAGCTTTTGCCACGTCACGCTCCTCCTCTAGGGCGTCCAAACTGTCCTACCGATCAAGCTCGGCTTCTTTCTCTTCGTACATGCGCACTCGAGGTGATTCATGAATTATGTCGCAGGGCAGTACCGCCTCTGCGCCGTACACCATAAAGAACGGTGTGTATCCGGTAGTGCGATTCGGCGTGGTCCGCAGCCCCCATAGTACGGAGTCGAGCTCCTCTACCCAGTGCGTATCGGATTCCTTCAAGGATGGCACTAATCTGGGTTTAATGCCGCTCATGATAAGACCATTTGCTCGCTCGACTTGACCGTTAGTTTGCGGGTGATAGACAGAAGCATAATCAAGCTTAATGCCCATGTT
The DNA here is from genome assembly GCF_018294505.1 of Triticum aestivum. Classification (NCBI taxonomy): domain Eukaryota; kingdom Viridiplantae; phylum Streptophyta; class Magnoliopsida; order Poales; family Poaceae; genus Triticum; species Triticum aestivum. Next base: position 380,264,491 of record NC_057796.1, read on the forward strand.
GCTGCACCAAAGTTTTACCTCATCGGCTGTAAAGTTCGAGCCGTTATCGGTGATGATGCTGTGGGGAAGGCCATAACGGTGTACAACCCCAAATATGAAGTCTATCACTGGTCCGGATTTGGCCGTTTTAACTGGTTTGGCTTCTATCCATTTGGTGAATTTTTCCACCATGACCAATAGGTATTTTTTCTTATGGCTTCCCCCTTTAAGGGGTCCGACCAGATCAAGCCCCCAGACCGCAAAGGGCCAAGTGATGGGGATTGTTTGGAGAGCGGTAGGCGGCATATGGCTTTGGTTTGCGAAAAGCTGGCAACTGATGCAACGTTGAACGAGGTCCTGTGCATCTGCTCAGGCTGTCGGCCAGTAAAAACCTGTACGGAAGGCCTTGCTTACAAGGGCCTGAGCTGCGGCGTGGTGGCCGCCAAGTCCAGCATGAATTTCTGCCAAAAGTTGCCGTCCTTCCTCTTCGGAGATGCACCTTTGAAGGACTCCGGTAGCGCTTTTCTTATAAAGCTCTCCCTCGTGGACCTTGTAGGCTTTAGACTGTCGCACAATGCAACGTGCCTCGTTTGGGTCCTCAGGTAGTTCCTGCCTAGTTAGGTAAGACAAGAAGGGTTCTGTCCACGGGGCGATGACGGCCATAATCACATGGGCCGAAGGTGTTATTTCGGTGGTTGAGCCTCCGATTACGTCAGAGTGTTCGGGATCTGGCGATGTGGCCGGGTCCGGACTATTATTGCTGGTATCTCCTTCCCATACCACAGATGGCTTAAACAGCCTTTCCAAGAAGATATTAGGTGGGACAGGATCGCGCTTAGCGCCGATGCGGGCGAGGATTTCCGCCGCCTGATTGTTTTCCCGGACCACATGGTGGAATTCAAGCCCCTCGAACCGAGCTGACATTTTGAGGACGGCGTTGCGATAAGCCGCCATTTTTGGGTCCTTGACGTCAAAGTCTCCATTTATTTGAGATATTGCGAGGTTCGAATCACCCCGCACCTCTAGGCGTTGAATGCCCATGGAGACTGCCATTCGGAGACCATGCAACAGGGCCTCATATTCTGCCGCATTGTTGGAGTCTGTGTATAATATTTGGAGTACGTATTGGACCGTATCTCCTGTGGGGGATGTCAGGACGACACCTTCCCCCAGACCAGCCAGCATCTTGGAGCCGTCAAAGTGCACGATCGAATTGGAGTACGCGCCGTACTCTTTAGGGAGTTCGGCTTCTGTCCATTCGGCAACGAAATCAGCCAGTACTTGTGACTTAATGGCTCGCCGTGGTTTGTATGTTATGTCGAACGGGAGGAGCTCAACAGCCCATTTAGCAATCCGGCCCGTGGCATCGCGGTTATTTATTATGTCGTTGAGTGGTACCTCCGAGGCCACCGTAATTGAACACTCTTGAAAGTAGTGCCATAATTTCGGGGATGCCATGAAGACCGCGTATGCCATCTTTTGATAATGTGGGTACCGTGATTTGCATGGAGTGAGGACACTGGATACATAGTATACCGGCTTTTGAAGCGGGAGCTTATGTCCTTCCGTCTCTCGTTCGACAACGAGTACTGCGCTTACAACTTGGTGTGTTGCCACTATATATAACAGCATTGGTTCGCCGACATTTGGCGCGGCCAAGATTGGGTTGGTGGCCAGGATGGCTTTTATTTCTTCCAATCCGGCCGTGGCCGCATCCGTCCACTCGAAGTGTTTGGTGCACTGAAGAAGGCGATACAGGGGTAGTGCCTTTTCTCCTAATCGGGAGATAAAGCGGCTTAAGGCAGCCACGCATCCAGTTAATTTCTGGATTTGCTTGAGGTCTGTTGGGATGGCCAACTGTGACAGAGCTCGGATTTTAGCCGGAGTTGCTTCAATTCCTCTACTGGAGACGATGAAGCCCAGGAGCTTTCCAGCGGGCACGCCGAAAACGCATTTGTCCGGATTGAGCTTGATGTCGTATGTTCGGAGATTGTCGAACGTGAGCCTCAAGTCGTTTATTAAGGATTCGACGTGTCTGGTTTTGATGACCACGTCGTCTACGTATGCCTCCACTGTTTTGCCAATTTGTGTTTCCAGGCATGTCTGAATCATGCGTTGATAGGTTGCACCGGCATTTTTGAGTCCGAAAGGCATGGTGTTGAAACAAAAGGGGTCGTATGGAGTGATAAATGCCGTTGTGGCTTGGTCAGACTCCGCCATCTTAATTTGATGGTATCCGGAGTATGCGTCGAGGAAACACAATGAGTCGTGTCCTGTGGTAGCGTCGATAATTTGATCGATGCGAGGGAGGGGGAAGGGATCCTTGGGGCAAGCCTTGTCAAGGTCCTTGAAGTCGACACATAGGCGCCAGGATTTGTCCTTCTTTGGTACCATCACCAGGTTTGCTAGCCAGTCCGGATGTTTTATTTCTCGAATGAATCTGGCCTCCAGTAACTTGGCTAGCTCCTCTCCCATGGCTTGTCGCTTAGGCTCAGAGATGCGCCGAAGAGTTTGCTTGACCGACTTGAATCCCTTTAGAATGTTAAGGCTATGCTCGGCCAGGCTGCGTGGGATTCCTGGCATGTCTGAAGGATGCCAGGCGAAGATGTCCCAATTCTCGCGCAAGAACTCTCGTAGTGCGGCATCTACTGTGGGGTTTAATTGTGCCCCGATGGATGCAGTTTTTGTAGGGTCCGTTGGGTGGACTTGGAATTTGACTATTTCATCCGCTGGTTTAAAAGAGGTGGATTTGGATCTTTTGTCGAGTATCACGTCGTCCCTGTCCACTGTGGAGCGCAGCGCCGTCAGTTCTTCGGCCGCGAGGGCTTCGGATAACGCCTCGAGGGCTAGTGCGGCGGTTTTATTTTCGGCGCGGAGTGCTATTTACGGATCACTAGCTAGAGTGATGATTCCATTGGGCCCGGGCATTTTGAGCTTCATGTACCCATAATGGGGTATAGCTTGGAAGATCGTGAATGCCTCCCGCCCTAAAAGGGCATGGTATCCGCTACTGAACGGGGCCACTTGGAATGTGATTTCTTCGGACCTATAATTCTCCGGTGTGCCGAATACCACGTCTAGTGTGATTTTTCCCGCGCAGCGTGCCTCCCGACTAGGGATGATTCCTCTGAAGGTCGTGCTACTTTGCTCAATGCGGCTCCTATCTATTTCCATTTTGCTAAGAGTTTCTTCGTAGATGAGGTTTAATCCGCTGCCACCGTCCATGAGCACTTTAGTAAGCCAGAAGCCGTCCACAATTGGACTAAGGACCAAGGCGGCTGGTGCTCGGGCTGTTCAGAATTTAGGTTTGTCACTGGCATTGAAGGTTATAGCCGTGTCACTCCATGGATTTACTGCTGCCACATGGTAGACTTCGGCAAGGCTGCGGAGTGCTCGCTTACGCCTATTATTTTAGGCGAAGGTCTCAAAGACTGTCAATACTATATTGTTATTTTCCACCGGACGGTGCTCTGTTGCATTGTTGATGAGGATATCCTCGCCGCTCTTGGCCACCTGCCGGAGTACCCAACATGCTCTAAGGCTATGTGTTGGCATGGTATCAGCTGTACTGTGAATTTTGCATGGCCCATTGAGCCATCCCTCCAATACGGTTCCACGCCTGTAGTGGGCTTTTGTTTCTTTGTAATTGGATCGGGTGGCTTACGAGAGTACACCGTTTTAGTTCGGACGGGGGGTTTAGTGAGAGCCGGAGGATCCCAGAATTTTGTTTGGGTTTTCCAGGCGCTTTCCATCGCACAGTACTTCTGTACTATGGCCGCCAAGTCAGCGAAGTGTGCTAAGTCACGGTGACTTATGGCATTGAGGATTCCCTTGTCCGTGCAATTATTGGAAAAGAATGAAATTGCGTCTTCCTCGGGACAGTCCTTGACCTTGTTCATTACAAGGAGGAATCTGGCCCAATAGTGATGTACTGTCTCTTGGGGCTCTTGTCTAATGTGGGAAAGATCGCTTATATCTGGGTGGGTGGGTGGATTTAAGTCCGAACCCTGACCCGATTTAAGATCCAGGGGTGGAGGAGTTTCCGATCTTGGAAGTTCGGGCTCCGGATGTTGCCAATAGGTTTGGCCTACTGTCTGATTCTAGGTTCAAAGCTTGGGCCATGTCCTCCCGTAGACGGGTATCCGGCTCGGAGAGCTCGGGAATCCGGACATAGTTTGTCCTCAAGATAGAGGAAGAATTGTTGCGTTGCTCCTCCACCACCGCTATCTGATGGGTGACCAGCGGAGAGTTAATCTCCCTTTGGTCGGGTTTAAGCCCAATCCGATCATAGTCCGTGGCGACTCCCAAGGCGGCGATGCGATCCAAGAGCTCATTCAAGGAAGAGAGCTCCATTGGATCCATTTGCTCGGCGAATTCCGAGCCGACGCGGAGGCTGTTTTCGATGACCCGAGAAGTCATCATCGGCGCAACGGCCGAGCGGGCGGTCATAACGAAGCCGCCTAGTCGGAGAGTTTGGCCTACAGCCAGAGCTCCCCCCAGAGGTTATGTTGTCCTTGACAACGAGATGATCCATCAAGCCTTATGATGACGACACAGTGGGACTCTCAATGAAATCACCAATGTCAGTGTCAAAACCGTCGGATCTCGGGTAGGGGGTCCCGAACTGTGCGTCTAAGGTGGACGGTAACAGGAGGCGGGGGACACGATGTTTACCCAGGTTCGGGCCCTCTCGATGGAGGTAATACCCTACTTCTTGCTTGATTGATCTTGATGATATGAGTATTACAAGAGTTGATCTACCACGAGATCGTGTAGGCTAAACCCTAGAAGCTAGCCTATGATTATGATTGTTGTTGTCCTACGGACTAAACCCTCCGGTTTATATAGACACCGGAGGGGGCTAGGGTTACACAGAGTCGGTTACAAGGGAGGAGATCTACATATCCGAATTGCCTAGCTTGCCTTCCACGCCAAGGAGAGTCCCATCCGGACATGGGACGAAGTCTTCAATCTTGTATCTTCATAGTGCAACAGTCCGGCCAAAGGATATAGTCCGGCTATCCGAGGACCCCCTAATCCAGGACTCCCTCAATCACCGTGTCCATAAGGACACGGTGTTCATCCACAATAGAGGTGCCTCGTAGCGCCTCCAGCAGATTATCCGACGCCTCTGGTTGGACACAGGTCACCGGTGGAACAAACATATTCCCTCCTTGCAGGGAATGCCGCTCGCTGGACCCTGGAGCCGTGTAGATCTCCGGAAGGGTATCCGGCTGAGGTCCAAAGGGAACTCGAGCCCCGTCGCCAGTACCCATGGGGACTTTTTTTCCCGCATGTCCGGTGGCCCAAAAGTCATCTTGGGACGTCACCCCGATGATCTCCGGAATCTCCCCCCGGCCTGGGAAAGTATTTTTGGACATCACCTCATCATCACCCTTGCGTGAGACGGAATGAGCAGGTGGCGGAGATATGCTAGCCATCTCCTTCGAGTCCAACGAATCCTCAGTAGAGGATTGCGGGGAGCCATCGCGTGCCGGACTGCAGTAACAAGGCTTACAATATGTCAATACTACAAGCCAGGAAGGCCATACGGTTGCGGATTCTGGTACTTACGAAGCGGCCCAAGGCTTTGTCCGGTGAGGTCGCTCCGGACTGCTATCAATGTCCCACACGGAGTTATCCGCTTGGGAGCCTTTAACCCTCTTAGGCGCTTTCGCCTCCGGATCCGGGGGGCCGCCCTCTTCTTCCTCCCCACCTCAGGTGGGGAATCGTTTTCTTCCTCTTCCTCTTCGTCATTGTCATCGGACGAAGAGGAAGTCTTGTCCTCGGATGACATGTCCGGAGCGCCTTTTTGGCAAGGGCCTTTCTTGGCCCCTTTGGCCGCTTTCTTGGTCGTCTTCTCTGGCACGTCATACGGCGCCGGAAACAACATCTTCGTCAGAAGTGGGAATTCTTCCTCCTCAGGAAGCGGAGCTGGACAGTTAATCTGCTCTGCCACCTCGATCCAGGCCTGGTAAAGTAGGTGGAGGAACTCAGTATCCATCCTCAAAATATGCCGGTGAAGGGTGTACCTCGAAAACACTAAAGACTTACCGAATTGGCCTGGCGCTTTGAGCTAAGCCCGCGATTTTCAGTCGTGGGCGGGGGCGTCTCGCTGGCCTTGAAGAGCGCTTTCCAGATGCCTTCGTGCGTTCTGCCGAAGAGCCCTCGCAGCGTCTGGTGCTCGGCGGGGTCGTACTCCCATAAATAGCAAGTCCGGCGTTGGCACGGAAGGATCCGGCGAATGAGCATAACCTGGATCACATTCACAAGCTTGATCTTTTTGGTTATCATGTTCTGGACGCATGTCTGGAGCCCAGTTATCTCATCCAAGGATCCCCAGGTCAGGCCCTTCTCTTGCCAGGAAGTGAGCCGCATCGGAACTCCGGATCGGAATTCAGGGGCTGCTGCCCAATCGGCGTCACGCGGCTCGGTGATGTAAAACCACCCCGACTGCCATCCCTTCACCGTCTTCGCGAAGGAGCCGTCGGGCCAGGTGACATTGGGCAGTTTGCCCACCATGGCGCCTCCGCACTCTGCTTGTTGACCGCTCACCACCTTCGGTTTCACGTTGAAGGTCTTCAGCCATAGGCCGAAGTGAGGCGGGATGCGGAGAAAGGCTTCGCACACAATGATAAATGCTGAGATGTTGAGTATAAATTTTGGGGCCGGATCGTGGAAGTCCAACCCATAGTAAAACATCAATCCACGGACAAATGGATGAAGGGGGAATCCCAGCCCGTGGACGAAGTGTGTGAGAAACACAACCCTCTCATAGGGCTCGGGGGTAGGGACGATTTGCCCTTTTGTCGGAATTCGGTGAGCAATCTCCTAGGCTAAATAGCCAGCCTCCCGGAGCCCCACGATGTCCTTCTTGACGGAGGAGGCCATCCACTTGCCTCCAGCTCCGGATCTGGACATGATTGGAGTGCCTTCTCGAACGAGGAAAAGCTAAAGCTTGGGCGCTAAGGCTCGAGGACGGAAGGACTGAAGATGAAGAAGGGTGTGGGTAAAGGGAGAGTGTCCTTATCCCCTTATAGAGGCCGCGAATATCAAGCGCCTCCCCACTCGTCCTAAAAACTTGCCTATTCCCAAGGGTCGTATAAACGGCACGGTTGAGTTACCCATGCCCGCATTGATGAGAATCCCGCAATAAGGGGACACGAACTCTGATTCGACAAGACGTGCCAATAGCAACGGCGTCTCGGAACGTGGGATGGCGGATAAAAACGGTTCAAAATTATGACCGGACAGGCGCAATGTCGTGTTGTAAAGAAGCCATCAACAGATTAGATTCGTACAAATATTATATTCTCTCTGCGGTTGTGTATGGTGTGTGTAACAGGTCTGGATACAATCATCACTCTCGAAGACTATCTTGGAGTTCAGAGAAAGGGGAACACGCCTTGCAATGCCGAAGATAATCTGCGCGCCGGACTCCTCATCATTGAAGCCAGGTTCAGGGGCTACTGAGGGAGTCCTGGACTAAGGGGTCCTCGGGCGTCCGGCTTGTTATTCATTGGGCCGGACTGATGGGCTGTGAAGATATGAAGGCCGAAGACTATACCCGTGTCCGGATTGTACTTTCCTTGGCGTGGAAGGCAAGCTAGGCGACCAGCTGTGAAGATTCCTTCTTATGTAACCGACTCCATGTAACCCTAGATCTCTCCGGTGTCTATATAAACCGGAGAGCATAGTACGGATAGGACATTCATGACCATATACACATAGGCTAGGCTCCTAGGATTTAGCCATTACGATCTCGTGGTAGATCAACTCTTGTAACACTCATATTCATCAAGATCAATCAAGCAGGAAGTAGGGTATTACCTCCATAGAGAGGGCCCGAACCTGGGTAAACATCGTGTCCCCCGTCTCCTGTTACCATCGATCCTAGACGCACAGTTCGGGACCCCTACCCGAGATCCGCCGGTTTTGACACCGACAGAGGCAAGGCCTTAGTTACAGCGAGGTTGTGCACGCAAGGTTTACGAGTTCAGGCCCTTCTCGGGGGAAGTAATAGCCCTACGTCTCGGTGCCCGGAGGCTTCTCGACTGGATTATGCATGAGAGTTACAGCGGGAGCGAACCCTTGTGCCTGAGGAGGGGGTGGCTTATATAGAGTGCGCCAGGCCCCTCCAGCCCTCAGTTACACAGGGTTCAATATACGTTAAGGCAGGGGCGTTACTGGTAACGCCTACTATAAATGACTATTAATGATCTTTAAGACTACAGAGTGAACGCCTGACCGTTGCCATACCGAGGTGACTATAGGTCTTCTGTGTTCCGAGTCATTCTTCTATATGGTCAAGTGACTTATGTTGGTCGAGTGGAATTGGGATATCCGAGTGGAATATCTGGTCGAGTGGACTGCACTCCAAGGCATTTCAGTTGGTATCTTCTGTTGGACTTTGAATGTCTCTGACTCTAGGGCAGTGTCCTTTGGTAGGGCGTCTAGGTCAGGCCTATGACCCTACCGTAGGTACATGTCATCGTCAGACAGCGCCTATTTCAGAATGTTTGAAGAAATAGTTGAGGAATTGGGTTATGAAATGTCAGGTAGAATTGATATCTATTGGTTGCCCCCTGGTTGTCAGCTTAATGAAGGTGGTGCTAGGCTTTTGGCTAATGATACTGATGTGTATTGTATGTATCTAAAGCTAAATCTAGGGCACCACTTTCAAATGATATACCTGGATCATTTAGATAGCCACATTTCTGGAGGAGGAGCATAATGGGATGATGTTGTGGCTAATCCAGTAGCACAAATCCCTCATGTTTTCAACCCAAGGCAGAAGGAAAGGAATGCAAGTGAGAACAAAGATCCCTGTGAGAGCAATGCTTCTTGTGGTGTTGTGGATGAAAGTGTTGAAACTGAGAGCACTCAGCAGTTCTTTGTGAAGTTGAGACCAAGGGGAAAGAAAACAGAAGAGGTGGACGAACAATATGCAGACTCAGATTCCTTAGACAGTGATTATGCACCTGAGATTGTGGAGAGTGACTATGACTTGGAGGATGGAGATGATGATCTGTTGCAGGAGCAGTTGCAACCAATGCATGACAAGAAAGGGAAGAAGGTGGTTGAAGATTGCAACTCAGATGATGAGGAATTAAATGCTCCAGATTCAGATGATGATGACATGAAATTCAATTTCAAGTCTTTCACAACAGCAAACATGCATGAACCTAAGTTCCATGCAGGGCAATAGTTCTCTTCTGTGGAGCTCTTGAGGAAAGCTGTGAGAGAGTATAGTTGCAAAGAGAGAGTTAACATCACATTTCCAAAGAATGAAAAAATCAGGCTTGCTGCAAAGTGTGAAAAGGGTTGCCCCTGGTATCTATATGCATCATGGGATAATAGAACAAATTCTATAATGGTGAAAACATTTAATGAGCAACATACTTGTGAGAAAAAGTGGCAAGTTGCAGCCTTTACAGCTAGGTACATTGCTCACAAATATGTAGACAAAATTAGGGCATGTGAAATTATCATTGTAGGCTTTTGTAGCTTTTGTGTAAGATGATTGGAACATGACAATTAAAAGGGGCAAGCTGGGGAGAGCTAGGAAGATTGCATATGATATCATATATGGAGATGAGATTGCACAATACAACTTGCTATGGGACTATGCAAATGAGCTGAGGAGATCAAACCCTGGAAGTACTTTCCTTCTTGGACTATTAGAAGAGGGACAATTTTAGAAGTGCTACTTTTCTTTTAATGCATGCAAGAGGGGGTTCTTATCTGCTTGCAGGCCTATCATTTTCCTTGATGGTTGCCACTTAAAGACACAATATGGAGGTGTTCTAATAAGTGCAGTAGGAATGGACCCCAATGATTGCATTATTCCTATTGCTCATGCAGTGGTGCAGAGTGAGGACACCAAAGCTTGGAGGTGGTTTCTAACTGCATTGAAGCAAGATTTAGGAATTGAGAACACTGAGTTATGGACAATCATGTCAGACAAGCAAAAAGTATGTCTTTAATTTCTGTCAAATAATTGTGTGGTATATTTCTGTCAAATAATTTTGTTCCTATAATTCTGTGATATATTTGTGTCAAATAATTTTGTTCCTATAATTCTGTGATATATTTCTGTCAAATAATTTTGTTCCTATAATTTTGTGATACATTTCTGTCAAGTAATTGTGTGGTATATTTCTGTCAAATAATTGTGTTCCTATAATTGTGTGATATATTTCTGTCAAATTATTGTGTGGTATATTTCTGTCAAATAATTTTGTTCCTTATGTTTAATATGTTTCATGCAGGGTTTAATAAAGGCAGTTAAAGAGTTGTTTCCTCTATCACCTCACAGATTTTGTGTGAGGCATTTATGGCAGAATTTCAACAAGAACTTCAAAGGAGAAGCTTTGAAAAATCAACTATGGAAGTGTGCTAGGAGTACTACAGAGGCCCATGATTTAGGGAAAATATGAACCAGATGTTAGTGCTCAGCCAGGAGGCCCATGATTGTTTTGCAGAGTTGGACCCAAAAACCTGGGTTAGGGCTTACCAGAATGATTTCCCCAAGTGTGAAGGTGTTGTTAAATAACAACTGTGAGGTGTTCAGTGGATATATTTTGGAGGCTAGGGAAATGCCAATCATAAGCATGATCTAAAGGATCAAAGGGCAGAATATGGGAAGGAATTTTGCAAAGCAGCAGGAGATTTTGAAGTGGCATGGTGCTATATGTCCAAAGATAAGAAAGAAACTGGAGAAGAGTGTAGAATTTTCTAGCACTTGTCAAGCTGCACCAGCTGGCAAAGGACTGTTTGTAGTGAATGATAGAGGAGTTGATTTCAGTGTGGACACAAGGAGGGAAATGTGCAGTTGTAAAAGATGGGATTTGTTAGGTATACCTTGTTTTCATGGGGTTTCTGCTCTTAGGCATGACAAAATTCCACCTGAGTCTAGGGTCAACTCATGTTACTCCATTGCAACTTATTGCAAAGCATATGAGCACATAATTATGCCTTGTAAAGATGTCAGTGAGTGGGCAAAGATGAAAGGCAGAAAAATCTTACCACCACCAATTCAGAAGAAGAAAGGAAGAAGGGCAAAAAACAGAAGACAACAACCAGAAGAGAAGCAAGGAAAAATAGGAGTGCAAATCACAAGGGCAGGTGTTGCCGTACACTGTGGCTATTGTGGTGGTCCTGGCCATAACATAAATGGCTATTTGGACTGGAAGTTGGGACTTAAACCAAAGAAAAGAGAAAAAACACGGAGTTAGAGCAGAGCCAGATGTGTCATCTTCTGATGAAGAAACTGTGGGCATTACTCAGGTAATGTGTGTACTTCTCCAAGCATTGGATGATTTCCAAATAGTAATGTGTGTACTTCTCATAGCATTGCATGATTTGTATATACTAATGTGTTACTTGACAGTAGGAGATTAATCTTCAAACAGCTGGTGTCACTAACCAAGACCCACCATTGTATGAGCCGGAGATAATAACTGCACTAACACATGAGGTATGTTCAACTATTTGGACAAGGTAATAGACTGTCAACATAATTTGCACACACTAACAGCTACCTAAACACTAATGCAGAGAGAGACAAGGCTTGTACAAGAAGTTGTGCAAGGGCCACTGCCTTAGAGTGCTTTCATACATGAGAAATCCCTCTCACAGCCTCTAGTTGAACACAACACAGCAACAAAAGGGGGATATGTTCATAGGAAAAGAGAAGTGATAGCACTTGCCAGACTAAAGGCTGCAGCAGAGAGAAGCGAGATAGCAGATCAGGCCAATTTTGATGCAGAGAGAAGTGATAGCTCTCCCCCTCTTCGGTTTTTGCTGCTTAGTTGGTAGTTTTTTATCTCTTCGATGAAAAACTCTGTATGACTGCCAAGTCTTTCGAGTAACACAACAACCGGTGGGGCCCTGCCCCCCCCCATCATTCTCGAAAAAAATTAAAGGAAGAGGAAGAGAAAATTAATTTATCTGCTCAAAAGAGGAAAGATGAACTACTTGCCAAGAAAAATGTTGTTGAGGAGAGAAAGAAAGCTGTTCTAGAACAGAAAAGACTTGCTGCTGAAGAGAAGAAAAAAGCTAGTGAGGAAAAGAAAAGAAAGGCCCTAGAGGAAAAACTTGCCAGAGCAGACAAAAGAAGAGAAGCTATGGAGGAAAAGAAAAGAATTACAGAAGAGGCAAAAAGAATAAGAGCAGAAGAGAAAATGAAGATTGCTGAAGAGAAGAAGAGACTTTGTAGGACTGCATATGATGCAGAGGAGGCAATGTTTCTTATAAATCAAGCTGAAGAGTTGGAAAGAAGGCAATTGTTTCTACAAACACAGGAGGCATCAAGACAAGAAGCTTGGGAGCAGAAGAGAAATCAGCAGGAAGAAACAAGAATTGAGGCAGACTTGCAAGAGAAAAAAAGACTGAAGCCCAACAAGCAAGAGAGGCAAGGGCAGAGGAAGAGAGAATGATTGCATGTTAGTCCAAACCAACACAAATGAAGAGAAGTGCACCAACTTCAAGTACCAACAAGAGAGGATTTAAAAAACCTAGAAGAGTAGATAGGAAAAAAATGGTTTCATTTTGTGTTCTACTTATGATCAGCTGTAGAACATGTTAATGAACATGTTCTGTTCATGATCATGCTCCAGATCATGTCGTCAAGTCTTTTGTAATATGATATTAGTACTGGATTTAAAACCTCTATTATGCACTGTAGTTTCTGAGATGCTCCAGATCATGTGGTTATGCTCTTTTGTAATATGTCATTACTCCTGGATCTATAACTTCTAAAGTGCTCTGTACTTTGTGAGATGCTCCAGAATATGTCATTACTCCTGGATCTATAACTTCTAAAGTTTGTGAGATGCTCCAGAATATATAATGAACTGCTGTGTATCACCTATATGATCTTGTAATGCTCTTGTGTGAGATGCACTGTAGTTTGTGAAATGCTCCAGAATATATAATGAAGTGCTCTGTACAATGTGGTTGCTCGATGAGCTATAGTACAATAACATGACGAACTGCATTGCATTCTTATTCTGACAAACAAACAGTTAGCACCACATAATTTAATTTCATCATCATGAACTCATACATAGCTTCATACATAATATGAGAATTACTGCACATTACATACCACGTTCATCCGTAGATAATATGTCAACTAAATATTACATACCAAGTTCACAAAAGGACACTCGACATACCAAATTCACAAACAGGTAAGGCCACTAGACATACCAAATTCATACTGGTTCAGAAACTACATAGACAAACTGACAAGTTCATAGCTAAACTACACATATAAACTAGATAGCTCAATAATCATAGATAATGCCGTCCACTTTGCCAAGCACTGTGGTGAATTCGTGCTTGCGGGTCAGATCCTCCCCTTCGTTAGGCAGCCATTCATCTGGCAGGTCTTCAGCGAGCAGAGGACCACGATCAGTAACCTCCTTCATGTGACAGATCACTGGATAGACAATTGTCTTCTTCTTCCTCAGCGACGATGGTCCGTACTCACACGTGCTTTCACACGCAACAAGCTCTTCTAGAGACTGTGGAGGCAGATCCATGCACAGCGCAAGCTTTGGCTCGGGTATCTCCATGTCAACCACATGGCCAACTTTCGATGGGTCACGGAGCCACGCCATTACCTCAAGCTCACGCCGGTTCTTCGGCGGTATAATCACAATCAGCTCGCCGCCCAAGTCCTTCAGTAGACCTTTGACTGAACGCCTCGACCATGCTTGGTCGGGAAGGCCTTCGAAACTTAACTTCGACTTGTACTCCAGGGCACCCGGACTGCCCCGGATCTCTCTCACCCACCGCTCAAACTTAATCCACCGGCGGCAGCACTTGAGCTTCATCAATGATTGGAGCACCACCGTGCACTTCTCCTCCGTTGAGAAAAGCAACCACAAGTCATGTGAGGGGCACGCAACCTCGATGCTCACCTCCGCCAGCAGCATGCCGCATCGCTCCTCGATGGCGGCCAGCTGCGCAGCCGGCGTCACAGCCTCCTCGCCATCACCAACCGCAGTGGCCAGCAGGACCAAACCTCGGTAGCAAGCCTGCACTGCATCCATGGATGGAGTGCAGGCGAGCAGGACATGGCTCCTCTCCGGTCGGAGACACGGCTCACCCCGACGCCAAACCTCCTGCGGATATGCCCTCGCAAGCAAACTATGCCTCGATCCATCGCCGCCGACGAGCGCCGCTGACGAGCTACCGCCGTCTTCGGTCACCGCATCGAGGGACATGGTGGTGGAGGTCACGCTCGCGCCGCCCATCGGAGAGAAGCTAGGGATTGCGGGATGCGAGTGCAGGAATTGGGGAATTTTTTCCGTCGACGAAACAGAGCAGCGCCTTATACAGTACCACGGGTGGACCTCGAGCTGACGGGTGGGTCCAACCTGACGTGCAAATCCTGGGCTGACGTGGCATACAGCAGAGTACGGTGTACGTAGTGCACATGTAGAGCCAGGACTGGCGTTTCAACCTCAGGGACCATATTGACGACATATTTTCATGTACCGGGACTGTATTGAAGCAATACGCAAGTTCCAGGACTAAAGTGGATGTCGCCAGCGAGTATGAGGACTGTAGATGCAATTATCTCGTAAGAATAACGGGGCCACGAGCCCACGACGGCTCACGACAGCAAGTGCCACGAGCCCATGACGGCTCCATCATCAGGTACATGTGGGGTGAACCTCTAGATGAGGAGGTGTGTTTGCTCTTTGTTACCTTGTTTGAATCACCATAATTTTACATCGAGACGCTGTTTCTTTCTAACAGGGATGATGAACAGTGTGGGAATAAGGAGGATGCGACCTGTGATTGTCATGGACCTGGAGGTGACACTGATAAGGAAGGCGAGTTTACTACTGATCTGGAGTAGTATTACTAGATTGCAAATCATGGGTTTAGTAGTTACTGCAGAAATATTGGGTAGTTGGTTCAGTTCGTCTTTTATGTTTATATGGTCTAACGATAATAGTGCTTTTCAGCAAAATTCAATCTATGAAGTAAATGCAGAAAAGCTTCTTTTCTATTGATAATACATTAATACTGCCTGTTGATTATTCATCTGACATAGCGAATGCTTGGTCCAGCTGGAGATATATAGATACATGGTTTTATTTCACCATAATATATATCCAACATGATTGTAAGTTGCAGCTTGTTAATTGTACGAGTGTGCGGGTGTGTGTTCTGTGGTTTCCTAAACCATGCTAAAAGGACAGTTCTTTCTAGAGTGTGAAGGTGTTATTAGCTAGCACCATTTGGAACAAGTGCAACAAATCTTGGATCTGAAGTTCTCCGTGTTCTTATATGATTCTTTAAGAAAAAAGGCTGTTGATTAAGACTGACAAGAATCTCCAAGCAGTTTTAGATATTGTTTTCCTATTCAATAGTTCTTTGGCACATCTGATTGGAGTTTTATTATACTGGTGTTGAGTAACATTATTCCATTATGAATCATTAATCCAGGTAATTGATGGAAAATATTGGTCTTATTACACATAATCAATCCAGTCATAGGTTCCCGCGGCGCGAAGCCGTATATCTGAGCCGCCATCTCCAATCCATTTCCATTGCCAGATTGTGCTATCCCCATTCTGGTCTTGCATCATTGCCGCCACCATCCTTCCGTGTCGCCCCTTCCAACCATATTGTTGCATACTCCACCAAATCGAGGCTTGTTCCTTGGTCTCCTCCGCCTTCTCCTTGGCTCGGCCTTCTTCCTGTGGAACCTCTTCGTCCATGGCGGGGCGAACTACGCCAAAACTTGGTAAACACTTGTTCTGTTTCTGATTTATCCGCCAATTGAAAATTTAGGCCATACATCCATCTGTTAAAAAAATCACTGCAACAATAGTTTTTTTGTATATATGCATCTTTAGATGCAGCCGGAGTGCTCTTCCTTTAAATATTCAGCAATTTCTATGATCTTACTTCAAAATTTATTCACACTGCCAGCTACTAAGATGTTGACGAAAATGGCATCATGAGGATAATGTTGTGCCATGTTATAATGGGGAATGTTGAGGTTGTACTTCCTTTGCATATTCAACAATTTCTATGATCTTACTTCAAAATTTATTCACACTGCCAACTACTAAGACGTTGACAAAAATGGCATCATGAGGATAATGTTGTGCCATGTTATAATGGGAATGTTGAGGTTGTACTTCCTCGATCAAAGCAATTCCAGCCAACCAGTGGAAATATTGGTGCGTATGATCTTCAAAAGCCAAAGCACTATATCATATGGGATCCTAATGTGCACCGACATATCTATGCTGATATGTTGTTATTACCAAAGCATCTTCTATGGCCAATGTTACTACTACAACCAGTATTACGGTTCTTGCTTTTATCTTTCTTTACGTGTGTTTCTTCTGTGTTGTTTACGGAAGCGGCCTAATTTGATATTAGTTTAGAACATTTGGTCAGAGAAGATACTACATCCAGTATTTCTGAGAAAAGAAAATCTATTTTGGCAGACAGTATAATCAAGGTATGCTTATTATGTTAAACTGGTTATAATTATATATCAACTTTGGTACGCATTTCGTCTTGAATGGGCAGCATGTAATGCCCCACACGTACTGCTATATGTTTGGTATGTATTAGCTAGGTGTATTGATCACATGGAGGTAGTGCCATATCTCCTTTCTGGATTTTCCTTTTTTTAGTTCTACCCTACACTAGAATTTCAATGTGTATTACCTAAGTGTGATTTATTATATGCAGTATCATACCTACTTTATGGAATTTGCATTTCAGTTATATCATGTGCCGTTTGTTGGGGAACGCAGTATTTCAAAAAAATCCTATGATCACGCAAGATCTATGTAGGAGATGCATAGCAACGAGAGGGGAAGAGTGTGTCTACGTACCCTCGTAGACCGAAAGCGGAAGCGTTTAGTAACGCGGTTGATGTAGTCGTACGTCTTCACGATCCAACCGATCCAAGTACCGAACGTATGGCACCTCTGTGTTCAGCACACGTTCAGCATGATGACGTCCCTCGAGCTCTTGATCCAGTTGAGGACGAGGGAGAGTTTCGTCAGCAAGACGGCGTGGTGACGATGATGATGAAGTTACCGGCGCAGGGCTTCGCCTAAGCACACTACGACGATATGACCGAGGTGTGTAACTGTGGAGGGGGGCACCTCACACGGCTAAGACAAATCTTGGAGTGCCTTTGGGGTGCCCCTGCCCACGTATATAAAGGAGGGAGGGAGAGAGGCCGACCCCCTAGGGGCGCGCCAAGAGTATGGAGTCCTACTAGGACTTCCAAGTCCTAGTAGGAATCCCTTTCCTTTTCGGAGTAGGAGAGAAGGAAAGAGGGAAGAGAGAGGGAGTAGGAAAGGGCAAGGGGGCGCCGCCCCCTTCCCCTAGTCCAATTCGGACCCATGGGGGGGTGCCACCTCCCCTTGGCCTGCCTCCTCTTTTCCCGTATGGCCCAATAAGGCCCATTACTTCTCTCGGTGAATTCCCGTAACTCCCCGGTACTCCGAAAAATACCTGAATCACTCGGAACCTTTCCGATGTCCGAATATAACCTTCCAATATATGAATCTTACCTCTCGACCATTTCGAGACTCCTTGTCATGTCCGTGATCTCATCCGGGACTCCGAACAAACTTCGGTCATCTAATCACATAACTCATAATACAAATCGTCATCGAACGTTAAGCGTGCGGACCCTACGGGTTCGAGAACTATGTAGACATGACCGAGACACATCTCCGGTCAATAACCAATAGTGGAACCTGGATGCTCATATTGGCTCCTACATATTCTACGAAGATATTTATCGGTCAAACCGCATAACAACATACGTTGTTCCCTTTGTCATTGGTATGTTACTTGCCCGAGATTCGATAGTCGGTGTTGGGGGTTTTGTGCGACATATGCCAAAGGATGTCTTATCGTGGTGGGGGAGAGTAATACGTCACCGGTGCGTGGAAGCGGGATAAGGCGCAAACACGTACCCCGACGCATCTTACCCAGGTTTGTGGCTCTCCTAGGAGACAACACCCCTAGTCCTGCTCTGCGGGGTCTCCGCATGATCACTATCTCAACAAGTACCTACAAGCTTGTTCCTTGAGCTGTTTGGCTAGAGGAGGAAGAAGGGCAAGGCTAGCTCTACTCCTCTCTCTATGGATGTGTATGTGTTATCTGGGGTCTGAACCCTTTGCATGGGTGGCCTGGGGGGTTTATATAGGCCTATCCGCCAGGGGTACAATGGTAATCCGGCCGGGTGTAGGACCCGGTCGTGAGTGTCTCTGGTTGCCGGTTTCTCCGCCGGCTGCTGGGGCCCACCGCCTGGTGGGTCCCGCCGGCTGCCGGGCTCTCGGCCGACAGGTAGGGCCCGCCGCCTGTGGGTCCTGTCGGCGGCCCTGCACTGTAGCCTCGCCTCTGATGACGGAGGCCTCGTCGGGGGGAGCATGGCTACAATCCTGCTGCCTGGCGGGCGCTCACTGTAGCCAGACCCTGTCTTATCTGGTTAATGGCTCACAGACTTTGAGGGAGGGGGAGGGCCGCCTGCCGGGAGTCGGCCTCCCCTTGTGCCGACTGGTCAGGGCTCGCCGCCTTCTGGCTTCTCACGGACATGTAGGGCCTGCCGCCTGCGAGCCGTACCGACAGCCCATCGTGGGAGCATGGCTTCTTCTGCCATGGATGATGTCACAGGTAGTGTGGCAACAGTGCTGCGCCGGGCATGGGATGTCTGCCGGGTACACTGCACTGTGGCCACGCCCTGCCCTGGATTCGGGGGTGGCAGGCCGCACTGTAGCCACGCCCTGTCTCGTCGTTGTTATGAGGGTGCAAACTTTGAGGGCATCAGGGGCCGCCTGCTAGGATTCAGCCCACTTCTTATCCGCCCTCTAGGCTTCGCCGCCTTCTGGCAGCCGGCCGCTTGGACCAGCCGGCCCCAAGAAGGCGGTCCTTTGTCCTTGATGTTTGAGGGGCGCAGCCGGCCCCAATGTCTTGAAATACCATGGGGGACTGATGAGGCTACCCGTGGTCATTTACTCCGACAGTAGTCCCCGAAGCTGGTGGGGCACCGCGGCTGAAAAGGCGAAAAGCCTCAGCAGCTTCCTACTCTGAGTGGTCTGGCAGTCTTGCTTCGTCCGTCTTCAGGAGTGCCGACTGCTAGGAGCCGGCCGTGGCCAGTTAGGCGGCTTGGTGATTTTGAAACGTTGTTGTCGGGGCCAGGTGGCACGCCAGCCAGACGTCAGACTTGCCGCCCGTTGCCTGCCTGCCACCCGGCGCCAGCAGGCCAGGCCGGCCTGCCAGCCCACGCGCGCGACGGAACATCGCCGCAGGCTAGGGAACGCCACTACAGGGCCTTGTC
The DNA here is from genome assembly GCF_018294505.1 of Triticum aestivum. Taxonomy (NCBI): domain Eukaryota; kingdom Viridiplantae; phylum Streptophyta; class Magnoliopsida; order Poales; family Poaceae; genus Triticum; species Triticum aestivum. The sequence goes on from NC_057796.1 coordinate 380,283,818, forward strand.
ACGCGCGCGGATCCGCTGGGGCCGAGGTGGACGGTTGGGCTTTTGCGGCAATTAATACGCGCTTTTACTGGCGCGGTAATCGCGGGATCGTGGGGGAGTGGGCATAGTTAATCCCACGACCCCCCATTCTCGCCCCCTCGGCTCCGCCGCCTGGGGCTATAAGTAGGGGGAGGAGGGGGCGGCAGACGCACGCGCGCCCTCCTCTCCCTTTTCCTTTGCTGTTCTTCCTCTTCTCCTCTCCACTTCCGCGGCGCCTCTTCGTCTCACCGAAGCGCTGCTGCAGCTCTCCGTCACCGGGCTTCTTCTCGCCGCGGCCTTCTTGCTCCGCCGCGGTTTCGTCCGCTCGCCACCGCGCCACACCTCCGACGAGCTCTTTCATCCATGGCGCGCTTACGGGCCAGCGACTGGGACGGTTCCAATGTCCATGAGGATCACCTCTCTTTCCTTCATCAAACATGGCGGCTGCCCTGGGAGACGAACGTGAAGGTGCGTGTCCCCCTCGAGGCAGAAATCTTGCCGATGCCGGAGGACGACGAACGTGTCGTCTTCCGGTCCCATTTTCTTCGCGGCTTCGGCCTTCCGGCGAGTGGCTTCTTCCGCTCCTTCCTCAATTTCTATCGAGTCCAGCCACACCACCTCACTCCAAACACTGTGGTGCTGCTGGCCGCCTTCGTCACCATGTGCGAAGGCTACCATGGTACTCTCCCCACTCTCGAGCTCTGGGGGGAGTGCTTCTACCTCAAGCTCGGCACCGCCGCCAAGGGCACGGCGGCCCAGTGCGGAGCCTGCGTGGCGGTGCAGCATCCGGGTGTCGGGAACCGCTTCCCGCCTGTCTCCCTGTTGTAGTCGGCCAAGCTGTGGCAGAAGTCCTACTTCTATGTCAAGAATATTCATCCGACGTGGGACTACATCAACTTGCCGGCTTACGCAGCCGGCCCACCTGGTGAGCCACGCGCCAACTGGCAGTACAAGCTGAGCTCCCTATCGGCCGCCTCCTTCGCCGCCCTCGCCCGACTTCAGGTGATGATGGAGTCGGAGGGCCTCAAGGGCTCGGACTTGCTGGCCGCCTACGTGGCGTGCCGGGTGCTTCCCCTCCAAGCCCGGCCCCAAATTATCAGCAGCATGAGCGGGCACCGGGACCCGTGCCGAATATGCACGTGGGAGCTGCCGGACGTGGAAGTGGTCCGGTTGGTGAACTACTTCTCCAACTGCAAGCTGTCGGAGAAGGAGTGGCAGTTTGGCAAGCGGCCATACGATCGCGTGCATCCGCCGCCTGTGGTGAGTCTTGTAATCATTTCTTTCTTGCTCGTCCGAGTTCTTCTTTGCCGTCTGATCAGTCAGCCAAGGCGCAGGTCTTCTCCACCCAGTCGGCCGCCAACGCTCTGGACTCGGGCCATCAGTACATGCCGGATCGGTCGAGAAGCGATGTGGACGACCCCGACTTGGGGGCGGCCGCCATGGAGGAGGACGACGCCACGAGTGGTAGTGGTGGAGCAAGCGGCTTCGGAGGAGGAGGCAGCCTCGAGGACTGGCCGGATGACGACGACGAGGAGAACGATCCACGCCGTACGCACAACGCCGACAAGGCAGGCGCGAGCTCTTCAGCTGCGCCGACTGCACCAGGCAGTGCATTAAAGCGCCGAGCCAGCTCGTTGCTGTTCGGCAGCCGGGCGAAGAAGCCCGAGAACATGGTCGCCGCAACCAGGCGGCAGGAGGCCGCCGCGAAGGCGGCCCAATTTCAGAGGGCCCAGAAGCAACCCCCGACGGTATCTTCGTAAGTGTTTCGATCTCTCTTGCGTTTTCCTTTCTTATTTCTTGCAGAGCTCCTTTTCTTGTGTTGCTCGAACAGGGCTCCGCTCTCTCTTGATCGGGCCCCGTCCGCCTCGGTGATTGGGGTGGCGGGCGGCTCTGTAGAACCCCGCCGTGTGGATCCGCTCGCCGACCTCCAGGAGGCGACGAAGAGGAACGCGCGGGAGGCACGCGAGGAGCGGGAGAAGGCGGAGCGGGAGAAGGCAGACGCGGCCAAGGTGGCGCGGGAGGAAGCTGACGCGGCGGCCAAGGCTCAGGCTGATGCCGCGGCCAAGGAGCAGGCGGACGTGGCCGCCAAGGCGCAGGAGGATGAGGCAACCCACGGCCGGGCTCCACAGCTCATCATCCCACTGCGAGCCATGCCACCGGGGCCGGAGAGCCAGGCGTCGACTAGAGGAGCCGGCGACGACCAGCCGGCCCTGGAGAGGGGAGGAGGCGACCCTGTCATCTCGGAGGCGGAGGTGATTCCTCGCGCGCCGACTACTGATGCGCAAGGCAGTTGGCCTGAAGCGCCGCCGGTGCCGCCAGCTGGCGGTGAGTTGGTGGTGCGCCCGAATCCGGCAATCTGCACTCCGGTGCGCCGGCGTGCGGCGAAGGCGACCTCAGTGCCACAGCCATGGGAGATCGGGACCGCTAGCTCAGCAGCCCCCGACGCCGAGGCCACCAGCGCGGCCCCACCGGAGTGGACGCCTGGGGGCGGGACGACTGTTTTGAACACGACGGCGCAGGACGTCCGGGTCCGGCTCCAGGCCCAGGCTACCACTCTCCAGCAATACACGCAGGAGTTCCTAGCGACGCGGGCAGCCATTCGGGTATGCTTCTTGTTTCTTGTTTTTGAGTCTTGTAATCTTCCGTGGCGGCACACCAACGCACCCACTGGGTGTAGTCCACGAGTTTCGGGCCGGCTGCTGAGCAGGCGGCCTGGAACTTCCAGGTAGGTTTCAAGTGCTAACTCGTTTTCTCTTCTGTTGTCTTCGTTGTAGGATTATCACAACATCCGCACGGCCGCCTTCAACTCCCATGTCCAGGAGCTGGCCAAGCGGACCGCTGACTTGGCCGTAAGCCGGAGTAAGCACTCCGTCTTTTCTCTCACGGGGGCGCGTCAGCGCACCCGCTGGGTGTAGTCCCCGAGATTCGGGCTGACTGCTGAGCAATCGGGCCAGATCTCCCGGCAACCACTTTGTCTTCTTTGTTGAAGCTAATGTTCTTTCTTTCTTATCCTTGCAGAGGCAGCCGCCGCGCTGCGGCAGTGCCTGGGCGAGGTTGAGACTGAGCTGCGCACTAAGGAGGTGGAGCACAGCAAGGCGGCCCAGGAGTGCGACCGCTTGGTCAAGGAGCTGGCGGACCACGCAGATCGGCACAAGGCGGAGCTTCAGAAACTGAAGGACAACGAAGCCAGCCTCCAGTCCGAGTTCGAGACCGAGCGCTCAGGCTGGGCTGAGAAGGAGAAAGCTCTGACCAACGGCTACGGCGAGATCGAAGACATGATCGATGGTAAGTTACTTCTCCTTTTCTTACAGCCGCCGAATGTTATATGAGTCGACTTCTGGCTTCAGACTACTTTTCTCTTCTGGCGCAGAGTTCTTTCCTGGTCATGCCATTGCCGCCAGCTAGGCCATCGAGGCTCGCTGTGATGAGCGACGACAGGCTGGTGCAGAAGTCACGCCCAACGCGCCCCGGACCCTTGGCGAGCAGCTCCTCGCCATCCAAGCTCGCCTCCAGCCGGCCCATCGGATGCTTCGCCGTCTACAGCATGTCGGGGCCCAAATGCTGACCGCCCTCTGGTCGAATGCTCAGATCCCATGCACCCCAGCCGGACTACCGAGTGGCTGGAAGTAGTAGTCGGCCGCCTCGAGGCTTGGAAGGGCTCTAGCTCGTGCTGGCACTCGGAGGGCCTTGGAGTTCGCCAAGGCGTGGTATCCTGGGCTTAACCTGGCCCAGCTGGCCACCTTACGGCAGGAAGCCAGACCGGAGTTGGCGGCGGTGGACCGCGAGCTCACCCAACGCGCGGCGGCAATCGCCGAGTACACCAACACTAGTGACTTCATCCCCGAGATGGACGAATGGGGCACCGAGGTGTCGGCCGACTGGTTCGGGCTGAACCCAGAGGACAGCAAGGAATCGGCGGAGGAAATCGCTTCCAGTGATGAAGGCGAAGACGAGGAGGGCGAAGATGGTGAAGACAACGCGCCGGAAGACGGAGCGGACGGCCAGACCCAGCCCGATCGAGCCTCAAGCAACGAGCCGCGTGTGAGTGCGCCGACTGCTACTGAAGCTGACCAGGCCAAGACCCGCCAGACGACCACTCCACCAGCCAACACCGCCGACTCAACCAATCTGACGGACCCACCTGCTCCTCTGGCCTAGGCGGCCAGTTTTATCTTATCTTTTCCTGCTTGTGCAATCTTTTGAACAAGTCTGTTAAATTCGCACAATTCCACCCACTGGGGGTGTACTCAAACTTGTTGAATTCTGGCCGTGAGCCTTGCAATGTATAAATTAATTTTATCTGCACAAGTTGTGTTTTGCCGGGTTCTAACTTGTCTTGCTTTTCTGCTCTTTTGGCTATTTCCTTTGCCGCCTTCCCTTGGCTGCCGCCCTGCCAGCCAAACAGCCGCTCTGTGATCTGTGGCTGGGTCAGGGACTTGGCCATTTTGGGAAGGCAAGTACCTTGGCCGCTTAGAATGTAGCAAGTTTTAAGTCAGAAGCCGGCCGGCCGGCTGCTCAGCAGCTGGTCGGCGAGGCGAAGAGCCGGCTTCGCCTATGTGGCTACTTTTTTCCTTAGCCATTTTTTGTGTGAGCACCATTTCCTGCCTTTAACTCCTGCCAGCCGGACAGTCGCTCAGCGAGCTGCGGCTTATGGCAAGAGAGGGCTTAGATGCCAGCACACTACTTGTCCGACTGCAGGTAGCATCAACATAGTACAAGGCGGCAAGCCCCCGGGTTGACTGGTCGAACCCGGTGCCGGGCGAAGGAATGAAATAACACATTCGCAGGCATAAAACTTATCATATAGATAAAAAGGGTAGTCCCCGAGTGCTCCTCGAGGGACCCGATGTCTTTGCGCTTAATACAAAAGGTGGCGTGATACATACTACATTCAACTGTAAAACCTTTGGAGGAGATTTGCGTTCCTTGGGCGCTCTGTTTCCTTGCTGGAATCGTCCCTCTTGCGTGCCCTGGGCTTCTGTGCGTCGATGAGGTAGTAGGAGTCGTTGCCTAGGGCTTTGCTGATGATGAAGGGCCCTTCCCAAGGGGCCGAGAGCTTGTGCTGGCCGGCTGTTCGCTGGATCAGCCGGAGCACAAGGTCTCCCTCTTGGAAGGATCTTGGCTTGACCTTCCGACTATGGTAGCGGCACAGGCTCTGCTGGTAGATGGCGGACCAGCTGAGTGCCAACAGTCGGCCCTCTTCAGAAAGATCAACATCGTCTTCTTGCGCCTCCTTTGCTTCCGCCTCCATGTACATGGTGACGCGAGATGAGTCAAACTCGATGTCTGTTGGGATGACGGCCTCAGCCCCGTAGACGAGGAAGAAGGGAGTGAAGCTGGTTGACTTGTTTGGCGTGGTTCGGAGGATCCACAGGACGGCCGGCAGCTCGTCGATCCAGCAGCCGGCCGAGCGCTCCAGTGGCTCGACCAGTCGGGGCTTGATGCCGGACAAGATGAGGCCGTTTGCTCGCTCGACTTGGCCGTTTGACTGCGGATGGGCAACGGACGCTAAGTCCAGTCGGATGCCCTGCGTCGCGCAGAAACGGGCCAAGGCGCCTTTTGCAAAGTTGGTGCCATTGTCGGTGATGATGCTGTGTGGTATACCATACCGGATGGTGATATCAGTGATGAAGGTCACAGCAATCGGACCATTCAGCTTCTTGATTGGCTTTGCTTCAATCCACTTGGTGAATTTGTCCATGGCGACAAGCAAATGAGTCATGCCGCCGCGCGCTGTCTTGAATGGGCCCACCATGTCCAGCCCCCAAACGGCAAAAGGCCAAGTGAGGGGGATGGTCTTGAGTGCAGAAGCTGGCAGATGTTGCTTGGAGCTGAATTTCTGGCATCCCTTGCATTTCTTGACTAAATCCTAGGCATCATCCAAAGCAGTCGGCCAGAAGAAGCCATGGCGGAAAGCTTTGGCGACAAGGGATCTGGAAGCCGCGTGGTGGCCACATTCACCTTGATGGATATCTTTGAGGATTGCTTTTCCCTTCTCTAGCTCTACGCAGCGCTGGAAGACACAAGTGACGCTGCGCCTAACAAGTTCTCTGTTGACGACGGTGTATGCTGCTGCTCGACGTTGCACCTGTCGGGCCAAGATCTCGTCGGCTGGTAGCTCTCCGCTCACCGGGAAGTTGAGGATGGGCTGCGCCCATGATGGTGCTTGGACTTCGTCCACTGTCATTACGGCCACTGAAACCAGGGCGGTTGGGTTGGGAGGCGGTGGGTTGAGTCGGCCGCCGCTTGCTGCGTTGTTGAAGTCCCCGGGTCGACTGCTGCAGCCCCCGGGCCGGGTGTGACTGCCGCAGTCCCCGAGCCACCTGCCGAAGTCCCCGGGCCGCTTGCTGCAGCCCCCGTGCCGCTTGCTGCAACCCCCGTGCCGGGTTTTGAAGTCCCCGAGTCGGGTGCGACTACTGGAGTCCCCGAGCTGCCTGCCGAAGTCCCCGGGCCGACTACTGCATCCCCCGAGTCGGATCCGACTGCTACGGGGGCGGCCGGCACGAAGATGGATTCTGATTCCGGCGAAGGCTTGATCGATGTCTTGAGGAGGAGCTGAAGGGAGACGCTGGATGATATGGCTTGGCGGGTGGAGCCGATCCATTCCAGGGCATCTGCTTGCTCGTTGTCGGCCCGTGGCACGTGAAGGAACTCGCACCCGTCAAAATATCTGCTGATTTGCTGGATGAGGAAGCGGTAGCTCGCCATGTTTGCATCCTTGGCGTCCCAGTCGCCAGATGACTGTTGGACCACCAAGTCCGAGTCGCCGTAGCACAGGATCCGGCGGATGTCGATCTCTTTGGCCAGCTGGAGTCCGTGTACTAGTGCCTCGTACTCGGCCATGTTGTTGGAGGCGGCAAAGTGAATTTGCAATGTGTATCTGAGCTTGTCGCCTTTGGGAGAGGTGAGGACGATGCCGGCTCCTAGACCGGTGCGCATCTTTGATCCATCAAAGTGCATCCACCAATGAGTGGAATCTGGCGCTAGCGGCAGGTACTGGGTCTCGGCCCAGTCGACGAGGAAGTCGGCCAATGCTTGGGACTTGATGGCGGTGCGTGGCTGGTAAAAGATGGTGTAGGGGGCCAACTCGATGGCCCATTTGGCCACTCAGCCTGATGCATCTCTGTTGCCTATGATCTCAGCAAGCGGTGCGGTGCAAACAACCGTGATGGGGTGCTCTTGAAAATATGGCTTGAGCTTCTTGGCGGCAAAGTGCATGCCGTAGCACATCTTCTGGTAATGTGGGTAGTTCTGCTTTGAGGCTGACATCACCTCGCTCAAATAGTACACAGGCATCTGGACCGGCTGTGCCTTGTCGTCTTCTGGGCGCTCTACAACAATGACAGTGCTGACCACCCGGCTGGTGGCGGCGATGTAGAGGAACATAGGCTCTTTAGCAGTCGGAGCCGACAGGACAGGCGGCATGGTCAATATCTTCTTCAGCTGGAGAAAGGTTTCGTCCGCCTTGTCGTTCCACTCGAAGTGAGTGGTTTTCTTCATTAGCTGGTACAGGGGAAGAGCCTTCTCGCCCAGCCGACTGATGAAGCGGCTGATGGATGCCAAACAGCCGGTGAACTTCTGGACGTCTCGCAGTCGGGTGGGTCTCTCCATCCTCTCGATGGCCTTGATCTTCACAGGGTTGCACTCAATGTCGCGTTCTGAGACCAGGAAGCCAAGAAGTTGGACGGCTGGTACTCCGAAGACGCACTTCTCTAGGTTGAGCTTGATTTGAAATCGGCGCAGATTATCAAAGGTTTCCTTAAGATCTTCCAGGAGGGTACCGCGCTTCTCCGTCTTCACCACAATATCGTCTACATAGACGTGGGCATTTCTGCCGAGTTGCTTGAGGAGGCACTTCTGCATGCAACGCTGAAACGTGGCATCGGCATTTCTCAAGCTGAATGTCATGTTCAGGTAGCAGAAGGCTCCGAATGGTGTGATGAAGGCGGTCTTCAGGCGGTCGGCCGGGTTCAACTTGATCTGGTGATATCCTGAGTAGGCATCCAAAAAACTCAACAGCTCGCACCCGGCTGTGGAGTCTATCACTTGGTCTATCCGTGGCAAAGCAAACGGATCTTTGGGATAGGCTTTGTTGAGACTGGTATAATCAATGCACATGCGTCACTTGTTCTTCTTCTTCAGTACAAGGACTGGATTCGCAAGCCATTCTGGAAAAAATACTTCCATAATAAAGCCGGCTGCCAGAAGCCGGGCTATCTCTTCACCAACAATTCTTCTCTTTTCCTTCGACAGGCGGCGGAGGGGTTGCTTGAATGGTTTGGCATCAGATCTGACATTTAGCTTGTGCTCAGCGAAATCTGTGGGAACACCCGGCATGTCTTTGGGAGACCATGCAAAGATGTCCCGATTCTCACGGAGGAAATTGACGAGCTCGCTTTCCTATTTGCTATCAAGGTTAGCTCATATGACAGCGTGCCTCTCTGGGTGCTCTGGGTCCAAGCGAATCTTCTTTGTTTCTTTGGCCGTCCGGAAGGAGCCCAGAGTCTCCGAATCCTTGGGGTCTGGTGACAGATTCGGCTGCTTGCTGGCCATGGCCACAACCCGGTCAAGGAGCTACCTCTCGGCAGCAATCACAAGGGACTCGGCCAGCCGACTGCTAGCTGCAGCACAGGCGGCCGACTTCTTGTATTCTCGGGCTACGGTGATGATGCCCTTGGTTCCCGGCATCTTCATCTTGAGGTAGGCATAATGTGGTACCGCCATGAACTTGGCCAAGGCTGGCCGGCCAAGTAGTGCATGGTAGGGGCTCTCCAGGTCAACCGCCTCAAACCAAACTGCTTCGCGGCGGAAGTGATCTTTGTCTCCGAAGAGGACATCTATCTTGATCTTGCCGATTGGTGAGCAGGAAAGGCCAGGCACAATGCCGTGGAAGACAGTCCGACTGGACTGGAGCTGCCTTTCTTTGATGCACAACTTCTCCATGGTATCGCGGTAAATGATGTTGATGTTGCTACCGCCATCTATCAGGACTCGGGAGAAGCGAGCAGCTCGCCTCTCTGTTGCAAAGGTGGCATCCAACATGAGGACGTAAGAACCCGGAGAAGGTATCACCTCCGGGTGGTCAGCTCGGCTCCAGCTGATGGGCTTCTCGGACCAGTGCATGAACTCTGGGGCTTCTAAGGCGACAACATTCACCTCTCGATGCTGCTAACGTCGGCTATGCTTGTCGTCGGCCACACTGGTGAAGACGACGTAAGCTCCATGTTCTTCAGGGAATTCGTCCTGGATGGCGCCGACTGCTGGACGGGCCACCGGCTGCTGGAGAGGCGGAGCCGGCTAGCCAGCAGGCGGACCCGGCTGGCCAGCAGGCGGAGGGGGCAGCAGTCCTTCACCCTTGGAGGTTCGGGTGAGCCAATGGCACTTCCGGGTGGTGTGATTGGACGGCTTCGCACCGCTATGGACTTGCATGGAGCATCGAGGGTTTGCTCATAGGAGAAGGCGGGCAACCAAGCTGGCTTGCCGCCCTTCTGGCGCTAGGGGCCGGGTTGCCCCCGGGCTGCTGGTCTTCGACCGTCGCCACCTGCCGGCAGGTAGAACCCAGCTGCGGGGCCTTGCGCTTGTTGTCGTTCTACTGCTGGCGCCGACTGGAGTCACCAGCTGGCGTTCTAGGAGCTGGAGGGAGCACCTTCCCGGACGCATCCACCTGAAGCTCCGACTTCATGGAGGAGTCGGCAGTGGCGTACTTGTCTGCTATGGTCAGCAGTTCGTCGAGTGTAGCCGGCTCGTTGTAGAGAAGTCGGTGCTTGAGTAGGGTGCCTTCTCTGCACCCGGCGGTGAAGTATTCTATGGCTTGCACCTCGTGCACCCCTTCGCAGCAGTTGCCCAGTTCGGCTCACCGCGTCAGGTAGTCGCGAGTGGATTCGGTAGGGCCTTGGATGCATAGAGAAAGCTGGCGAGGCTTGGGCGGCCGCTTGTAGGTGCTGGTGAAGTTGCAGATGAAGACTTCAGTGAAATCTACCCAGCTGTTGACGCTGTAGGGCTTGAGGCTGTTCAGCCAAGTCCGGGCCGTGCCCTGAAGCATGAGGGGTACGTACTTCACGGCAACACGCTTGTTGCCGTTCACTATGTTGACTGCGGTGGAGTAGTCGACCAGCCAATCTTCCGGCTTCACGGAGCCGTTGTACTTGGGCGTGTCTCGTGGGAGCGAGAACCCTTTGGGGAAGGGCTCGTCGCGAATGCGGGGGCCAAAACAAGGCAGAGCGATTGCATCTTCTTCTTCTAGCGCCAGGGACCGAGCCAGGCGGTCGATCCGATGGCATGCATCATTTTCTCCAATTCCTTCACGGCGGCCCAGCCGGCTGCTGAGCGTCGGGTGCTCAACAGGCGGCGGGGAAGCATACCTCTCCCTGCGAGGAGGAGGAGGAGGCGGACAATCGTCCCGCCGCTCCACTGCTCGAGGGCGGCCGTCTTGGTCGCGCTCGATGGTGATGCGCGTCGGCTGCGGCTAGCAGCCGGCTCTTTGTCTCTTCGATCACGGGCGCCGCCTGCTGTCGGCGTCCGGGAGGTCGCGCCTTGGTCTGGGCGGGGGGGGGGGGGATTTTCGTCATGCGCGCTGGGCTCTGCCACGCGGCGGCCGCCCTCCTGCTGCGCGCTGGCCGCGTCGAGGAGCTGCTAGACTCATGCCGTCATGAAACGCTGCTCGTCACCCTCCAGCTGATCCAGCTCGTCTGCTGCCGCCTGGGCAACGCGTAGGTTCTCCATGGGCGTGGCATAGACTGGGCGGTCGGCCCCCAGCAGGCTGGCGATGGCCGCGCCGCGTTGTCGGACGGTGCCCACGCGGCTAGGCTCACCAGCAGCCGGCGTGCCACAAACAGCGCGGTCGATCTAGCGCTGATAGGCCTCGGTGAGGCCCCTCATGGCGGGCAACTTCTTAGCGCTCTCGATAAGCGTGACGCGGCAAGCCTTCAGCGTCTCGCCGTTGGCGTCTGCCGCGATGGGCGCGAACAAGTCCCGCAATGCCGCCTGCAGCGGGTCTTGGGAGGCCCCGCCAGAGGCTCCATCGTGGCTGATGACGAGCACCTCCGTGACGGTGCTGCCACCGCTGTCCGCGCGAGGGAGTGGGTCGTCGATGACCACCATGTTGGGCGCCAAAAGGGTTCCCGTCCAGAACAGATCTCTGGACGACGGTGCACCTAGCCCCACAGTGGGCGCCAAATGTCGGGGGTTTTGTGCGACATATGCCAAAGGATGGCTTATCATGGTGGGGGAGAGTAATACGTCGCCGGTGCCTGGAAGCGGGATAAGGCGCAAACACGTACGTCGATGCATCTTACCCAGGTTCGGGGCTCTCCTAGGAGATAACACCCCTAGTCCTGCTCTGCGGGTCTCCGCATGATCGCTATCTCAACAAGTAGCTACAAGCTTGCTCCTTGAGCTGTTTGGCTAGAGGAGGAAGAAGGGCAAGGCTAGCTCTACTCCTCTCTCTATGGATGTGTATGTGTTGTCTAGGGTCCGAACCCTTTGCATGAGTGGCCTGGGGGGTTTGTATAGGCCTACCCCCCAGGGGTACATTGGTAATCCGGCCGGGTGTAGGACCCGGTCGTCAGTGTCTCTGGTTGCCGGTTTCTCCGCCGGCTGCTGGGGCCCGCCGCCTGGTGGGTCCCGTCGGCTGTCGGGCTCTTGGCCGACAGGTAGGGCCCACCGCCTGTGGGTCCCGTCAGCGGCCCTGCACTTTGCCTAACGTCTGATGACGGAGGCCTCATCGGGGGGAGCATGGCTACAGTCCCACCGCCTGGCGGGCGCTCACTGTAGCCACACCCCGTCTTATCTGGTTAATGGCGCACAGACTCCGAGGGAGGGGGAGGGCCGCCTGCCGGGAGTCGGCCTCCCCTTGTGCCGATTGGTCAGGGCTCGCCGCCTTCTGGATTCTCATGGACAGGTAGGGCTCACCGCCTGCGGGCCGTACCGAAAGCCCGTCGTGGGAGCATGGCTTCTTCTGCCATGGATGACGTCACAGGTAGCATGGCAACAGTGCTGCGCTGGGTGTGGGATTTCCACCGGGTACACTACACTGTGGCCACGCCCTGCCCTGGATTCGGGGGTGGCAGGCCGCACTGTAGCCACGCCCTGTCTCGTCGTTGTTAGGAGGGTGCAAACTTTGAGGGCACGAGGGGCCGCCTGCTAGGAGTCGGCCCACTTCTTGGCCGCCCTCTAGGCTTCGCCGTCTTCTGGCAGCCGGCCGCTTGGACCAGTCGGCCGCTTGGACCAGCCGGCCCCAAGACGGCGGTCCTTTTTCCTTGATGTTTGAGGGGCGCACTCGGCCCCAATGTCTTGAAATACCATGGGGGGCTGATGAGGCTACCCGTGGTCATTTACTCCGACAGTCAGTATCATCATACCTAGTTCAATCTCGTTACCGGAAAGTCTCTTTACTCGTTCCGTAATGCATCATCCGTAACTAACTCATTAGTTACATTGCTTGCAAGGCTTATAGTGATGAGCATTACCGAGAGGGCCCAGAGATACCTCTCCGAAACTCGGAGTGACAAATCCTAATCGCGATCTATGCCAACCCAACAAACACCTTTGGAGACACCTATAGAGCATCTTTATAACCACCCAGTTATGTTGTGACGTTTGATAGCACACAAGGTGTTCCTCCGGTATTCGGGAGTTGCATAATCTCATAGTCAAGGGAACGTGTATAAGTCATGAAGAAAGCAGTAGCAATAAAACTGAACGATTAATATGCTAAGCTAATGAATGGGTCATGTCCATCACATCATTCTCCTAATGATGTGATCCCGTTCATCAAATGACAACACATGTCTATGGTTAGGAAACTTAACCATCTTTGATTAACGAGCTAATCAAGTAGAGGCATACTAGGGGCACTTTGTTTTGTCTATGTATTCACACATGTATCAAGTTTCCGGTTAATAGAATTCTAGCATGAATAATAAACATTTATCATGATATAAGGAAAATATAAAATAACAACTTTATTATTGCCTCTAGGGCATATTTCCTTCAGTCTCCCACTTGCACTAGAGTCAATAATCTAGTTCACATCGCCATGTGATTTAACACCGATAGTTCACATCACCATGTGATTAAGACCCACAGTCCACATCGCCATGTGACCAACACTCAAAGGGTTTATTAGAGTCAATAATCTAGTTCACATCGCTATGTGATTAACACCCAAGAGTAATAAGGTGTGATCATGTTTTGCTTGTGAGAGAAGTTTTAGTCTACGGGTCTGCCACATTCAGATCCGTATGTATTTTGCAAATTTCTATGTCTACAATGCTCTGTATGGAGCTACTCTAGCTAATTGCTCCCACTTTTAATATGTATCTAGATCGAGACTCGGAGTCATCCAGATCGGTGTCAAAGCTTGCATCGACGCAACTCTTTACGACGAACTCTTTATCACCTCCATAACCGAGAAATATTTCCTTAGTTCTCTTAGGTAACTAAGGATAACTTTGACCGCTGTCCAGTGATCCACTCCTGGATTACTATCGTACCCCTTTGCCAAACTCATGGTAAGGTACACAATAGGTCTGGTACACAGCATAGCATACTTCATAGAACCTGTGACTGAGGCATAGGGAATGACTTTCATTCTCTTTCCATTTTACGTCGTGGTCGGGTTTTGAGTCTTACTCAACTTCACACCTTGCAACATAGGCAAGAACTCCTTCTTTGACTGTTCCATCTTGAACTAATTCAAAATCTTGTCAAGGTATATACTCATTGAAAATCTTATCAAGCGTCTTGATCTATCTCTATAGATCTTGATGCTCAATATGTAAGCAGCTTCACCGAGGTCTTTCTTTTGAAAAAAATCCTTTCAAAAACTCCTTTATGCTTTCTAGAAAATTCCACATCATTTCCGATCAACAATATGTCATTCACATATACTTATCAGAAAGGTTGTAGTTCTCCCACTAACTTTCTTGTAAATACAGGCTTCACCGCAAGTCTGTATAAAACTATATGCTTTGATCAACTCATCAAAGCGTATATTCCAACTCCAAGATGCTTGCACCAGTCCATAGATGGATCGCTGGAGCTTGCACTTTTTGTTAGCACCTTTCGGATTGACAAAACCTTCTAGTTGCATCATATACAACTCTTCTTTAATAAATCTATTAAGGAATGTAGTTTTGATTTGCCAGATTTCATATAATGCGGCAATTGCTAACATGATTCGGACAGACTTAAGCATCGATACTAGTGAGAAAATCTCATCGTAGTCAACACCTTTGAACTTGTCGAAAACCTTTTGCGACAATTCGAGCTTTGTAGATAGTAACACTACCATCAGCGTTCGTCTTCCTCTTGAAGATCCATTTATTCTCAATGGCTTGCCGATCATCGAACAAGTCTACTAAAGTCCGTACTTTGTTCTCATACATGGATCCCATCTCTGATTTCATGGCCTCAAGCCTTCTTGCGGAATCTAGGCTCATCATCGCTTCCTCATAGTTCGTAGGTTTATCATGGTCTAGTAACATGACTTCCAGAACTGTATTCCCGTATCACACTGGTGCGAAACGTACTCTGGTTGACCTACGAGGTTTGGTAGTAACTTGATCTGAAGTTTCATGATCATCATCATTAACTTCCTCACTAATTGGTGTAGGCATCACTGGAACTGATTTCTGTGATGAACTACTTTCCAATTTGGGAGAAGGTACAATTACCTCATCAAGTTCTAATTTCCTCCCAGTCACTTCTTTCGAGAGAAACTCCTTCTCTAGAAAGGATCCATTTTTAGCAACAAATATCTTGCCTTCGGATCTATGATAGAAGGTCTACCCAACAGTTTATTTTTGGGTACCCTATGAAGACGCAATTCTCCGATTTGGGTTCGAGCTTATCAGGTTGAAGCTTTTTCACATAAGCATCACAACCCCAAACTTTAAGAAACGACAGCTTAGGTTTCTTGCCAAACCACAGTTCATACGGTGTCGTCTCAACGGATTTAGATGGTGCCCTATTTAAAGTGAATGCAGCTATCTCTAATGCATAACCCCGGAACGATAGTGGTAAATCCGTAAGAGACATCATAGTTCACACCATATCTAATAAAGTACGGTTACGACGTTCGGACACACCATTTCGCTGTGGTGTTCCAGGTGGCATGAGTTGTGAAACTATTCCACATTGTTTTAAATGAAGGCCAAACTCGTAACTTGTGTTTCATTAAGTAGATATACCCATATCTGCTCAAATCATCTGTGAAGGTCAGAAAATAACGATACCCGCCGCGAGCCTCAACACTCATCGGACCGCATACATCAGTATGTATTATTTCCAATAAGTCAGTTGCTCGCTCCATTGTTCCGGAGAACGGAGTCTTAGTCATCTTGCCCATGAGGCATGGTTTGCAAGCATCAAGTGATTCCAAAAGCTCATCAGCATGGAGTTTCTTCATGCGCTTTACACCAATATGACCTAAATGGCGGTGCCACAAATAAGTTGCACTATTATTATTAACTTTGCATCTTTTGGCTTCAATATTATGAATATGTGTATCACACGATCGAGATTCAATAAACCATTCACATTGGGTGTATGACCATTCAAGGTTTTATTCATGTAAAAAGAATAACAATTATTCTCTGACTTAAATGAATAATCATATTGCAATAAACATGATCTAATCATATTCATGCTCAACGCAAACACCAAATAACATTTATTTAGGTTCAACACTAATCTCGAAGGTAGAGGGAGTGTGCGATGGTGATCGTATCAACCTTGGAATCACTTCCAACACACATCGACACTTCGCCCATAACTAGTCTCTATTCATTTTTCAACTCCTGTTTTGAGTTACTAATCTTAGCAACTAAACCGGTATCAAATACCCAGGGGTTACTATAAACACTAGTAAAGTACACATCAATAACATGTATATCACATATACCTTTGTTCACTTTGCCATCCTTCTTATCCGCCAAGTACTTGGGGGTAGTTCCACTTTTAGTGACCATTTCCTTTGCAGTAGAAGCACTCAGTTTCAGGCTTGGGTTCAGCTTTGGGCTTATTCACGGGAGTGACAACTTGCTTGTCATTCTTCTTGAAGTTCCCTTTGTTTTCCTTTGCCCTTTTCTTGAAAGTAGTGGTTTTTTAAACCATCAACAATTAATGCTCTTTCTTGATTTCTACCTTCGTCGATTTCAGCATCACGAAGAGCTCGGGAATCGTTCTCGTCATCCCTTGCATATTATAGTTCATCACGAAGTTCCGGTAACTTGGTGACGGTGACTAGAGAACTTTGTCAATCACTATCTTATCTGGAAGATTAACTCCCACCTGATTCAGGCGATTGTAGTACTCAGACATTCTGAGCACATGCTCTCTGGTTGAGCTATTCTCCTCCATCTTGTATGCAAAGTACTTGTCAGAGGTCTCATACCTCTCGACTCGGGCATGAGTCTGAAATACTAATTTCAGCTCTTGGAACATCTCTTATGCTCCGTGGTGTTCAAAACATTTTTGAAGTCCCGGTTCTGAGCTGTAAAGCATGGTGCACTAAACTATCAAGTAGTCATCATACCGAGCTTTGTCAAACGTTAATAACGTCTGCATCTGCTCCTGCAATAGGTCTGTGATGTCTACTACACAACCTTCTTCTTGTAGACGTTGTTGGGCCTCCAAGTGCAGAGGTTTGTAGGACAGTAGCAAATGTCCCTCAAGTGGATGACCTTAGGTTTATCAACCCGTGGGAGGCGTAGGATGAAGATGGTCTCTCTCAAGCAACCCTGCAACCAAATAACAAAGAGTCTCTTGTGTCCCCAACACACCCAATACAATGGTAAATTGTATAGGTGCACTAGTTCGGCGAAGAGATGGTGATACAAGTGCAATATGGATGGTAGATATAGGTTTTTGTAATCTGAAAATATAAAAATAGAAAGGTAACTAATGATAAAAGTGAGCACAAACGATATTGCAATGCGCTGAAACAAGGCCTAGGGTTCATACTTTCACTAGTTCAAGTTCTCTCAACAATAATAACATAATTGGATCATATAACTATCCCTCAACATGCAACAAAGAGTCACTCCAAAGTCACTAATAGCGGAGAACAAACGAAGAGATTATGGTAGGGTACGAAACCACCTCAAAGTTATTCTTTCTAATCAATCTATTCAAGAGTTCGTAGTAAAATAACACGAAGCTATTCTTTCCGTTCGATCTATCATAGAGTTCGTACTAGAATAACACCTTAAGACACAAATCAACCAAAACCCTAATGTCACCTAGATACTCCAATGTCACCTCAAGTATCCGTGGGTATGATTATACGATATGCATCACACAATCTCAGATTCATCTATTCAACCAACACAAAGAACTTCAAAGAGTGCCCCAAAGTTTCTACCGGAGAGTCAAGACGAAAACGTGTGCCAACCCCTATGCATAAGTTCACAATGTTACGAAACCCGCAAGTTGATCATCAAAACATACATCAAGTAGATCACATGAATATCCCATTGTCACCACAGATAAGCACATGCAAGACATACATCAAGTGTTCTCAAATCCTTAAAGACTCAATCCGATAAGATAACTTCAAAGGGAAAACTCAATCCATTACAAGAGAGTAGAGGGGGAGAAACATCATGAGATCCAACTATAATAGCAAAGCTCGCGATACATCAAGATCGTGCCAAATCAAGAACACGAGAGAGAGAGAGAGAGAGAGAGAGAGAGAGAGAGAGATCAAACACATAGCTACTGGTACATACCCTCAGCCCCGAGGGTGAACTACTCCCTCCTCGTCATGGAGAGCGTAGGGATGATGAAGTGGCCACCGGTGAGGGATCCCCCCTTCGGCAGGGTGCCGGAACGGGTCTAGATTGGTTTTCGGTGGCTACAGAGGCTTGCGGCGGTGGAACTCCCAATCTAGGTTATGTTATGGGGATTTCTGTATATATAAGAGGTTTTGGCATCGGGAACAAGTCAGGGGGGTCTCCGAGGCAGCCACGAGGTAGGGGGCGCGCACAGGGGGTAGGGCGTGCCCCCCACCCTCGTGGGTGCCTCGGGACTCTTCTGGTCCATCTCCAATGCTCTGTGGGCTTCTTCTGGTCCAAAAATAATCTCCGTCAATTTTCAGGTCAATTGGACTCCGTTTGGTTTTCCTTTTCTGCGATACTCCAAAACAAGGAAAAAACAGAAACTGGCGCTGGGGTTAATAGGTTAGTCCCAAAAATCATATAAAATAGCATATAATGCATATAAAACATCCAAGATTGATAATATAATAGCATGAAACAATCAAAAATTATAGATACGTTGGAGACGTATCAGTCCGTCACCTAGCGGTGCATCAAGGACATAATTCTTCTGTGCGGAAATGAGGAAAATCCTCAGATCACGGACCAAGTCCGGATCTTTGCTACTATCATCTTTCAACTTATTTTTCTCTAGGAACATATCAAAAATAAACGGGGAGTTACATCGCGAGCTATTGATCTACAACATAATTTGCAAATACTATCAAGACTAAGTTCATGATAAATTAAGTTCAATTAATCATATTACTTAAGAACTCCCACTTAGATAGACATCCCTCTAGTCATCTAAATGATCACGTGATCCACATCAACTAAACCATGTCCGATCATCACGTGAGATGGAGTAGTTTTCAATGGTGAACATCACTATGTTGATCATATCTACTATATGATTCACGTTCGACCTTTCGGCCTCAGTGTTCCGAGGCCATATCTACATATGCTAGGCTCGTCAAGTTTAACCCGAGTGTTCTGCGTGTGCAAAACTGGCTTGCACCCGTTGTATGTGAACGTAGAGCTTATCACACCCGATCATCACATGGTGTCTCGGCACGACGAACTGTAGCAACGGTGCATACTCAGGGAGAACACTTATACCTTGAAATTTAGTGAGGGATCATCTTATAATGGTACCGCCGTACTAAGCAAAATAAGATGCATAATTGATAACATCACATGCAATCAAAATATGTGACATGATATGGCCATCATCATCTTGTGCCTTTGATCTCCATCTCCAAAGCACAGTCATGATATCCATCGTCACCGGCTTGACACCTTGATCTCCATCGTAGCATCGTTGTCGTCTCGCCAACTATTTCTTCTACGACTATCGCTACCGCTTAGTGATAAAGTAAAGCAATTACATGGCGATTTCATTTCATACAATAAAGCGACAACCATAAGGCTCCTGCCAGTTGCCGATAACTTTTACAAAACATGATCATCTCATACAACAATTTATATCTCATCACGTCTTGACCATATAACATCACAACATGCCCTGCAAAAACAAGTTAGATGTCCTCTACTTTGTTGTTGCAAGTTTTACGTGGCTGCTACGGGCTTCTAGCAAGAACCGTTCTTACCTACGCATCAAAACCACAACGATTTTTTGTCAAGTGTGCTGTTTTAACCTTCAACAAGGACCGGCCGTAGTCAAACTCGATTCAACTAAAGTTGGAGAAACAGACACCCGCCAGCCACCTGTGTGCGAAGCATGTCGGTAGAACCAGTCTCATGAACGCGGTCATGTAATGTTGGTCCGGGCCGCTTCACCCAACAATACCGTCGAATCAAAGTAAGACGTTGGTGGTAAGCAGTATGACTATTATCGCCCACAACTCATTGTGTTCTACTCGTCCATATAACATCTACGCATTGACCTGGCTCGGATATCACTGTTGGGGAACACAGTATTTCAAAAAAAATCCTACGATCACGCAAGATCTATGTAGGAGATGCATAGCAACGAGAGGGGAAGAGTGTGTCTACGTACCCTCGTAGACCGAAAGCGGAAGCGTTTAGTAACGCGGTTGATGTAGTCGAAAGTCTTCACGATCCAACCGATCCAAGTACCGAACGTACGACACCTCCGTGTTATGCACACGTTCATCACGATGACGTCCCTCGAGCTCTTGATCCAGTTGAGGACGAGGGAGGGTTTCTTCAGCACGACGGCATAGTGACGGTGATGATGAAGTTACCGGCGCAGGGCTTCTCCTAAGCACACTACGACGATATGACCGAGGTGTCTAACTGTGGAGGGGGGCACCACACGGCTAAGACAAATCTTGGAGTGCCTTTGGGGTACCCCCTGCCCACGTATATAAAGGAGGGAGGGAGAGAGGCCGCCCCCTAGGGGCGCGCCAAGAGTATGGAGTCCTACTAGGACTTCCAAGTCCTAGTAGGAATCCCTTTCCTTTTCGGAGTAGGAGAGAAGGAAAGAGGGAAAGAGAGAGGGAGTAGGAAAGGGCAAGGGGGGCGCCGCCCCCTTCCCCTAGTCCAATTCGGACCCATGGGGGGGGGCGCCACCTCCCCTTGGCCTGCCTCCTCTTTTCCCATATGGCCCAATAAGGCCCATTACTTCTCCCGGTGAATTCCCGTAACTCCCCGGTACTCCGAAAAATACCCGAATCACTTGGAACCTTTCTGATGTTTGAATATAGCCTTCCAATATATGAATCTTTACCTCTCAACCATTTCGAGACTCCTCATGTCCATGATCTCATCCGGGACTCCGAACAAACTTCGGTCATCAAATCACATAACTCATAATACAAATCGTCATCAAACGTTAAGCGTGTGGACCCTACGGGTTCGAGAACTATGTAGACATGACCGAGACACATCTCCGGTCAATAACCAATAGCGGAACCTGGATGCTCATATTGGCTCCTACATATTCTACGAAGATCTTTATCGGTCAAACCGCATAACAACATACGTTGTTCCCTTTGTCATCGGTATGTTACTTGCTCGAGATTCGATCGTCGGTATCATCATACCTAGTTCAATCTCGTTACCGGCAAGTCTCTTTACTCGTTCCGTAATGCATCATCCCATAACTAACTCATTAGTTACATTGCTTGCAAGGCTTATAGTGATGAGCATTACCGATAGGGCCCAGAGATACCTCTCCGAAACTCAGAGTGACAAATCCTAAGCTCGATCTATGCCAACCCAACAAACACCTTCGGAGACACCTCTAGAGCATCTTTATAATCACCCAGTTATGTTGTGACGTTTGATAGCACACAAGGCGTTCCTTCGGTATTCGGGAGTTGCATAATCCAATAGTCAGAGGAACATGTATAAGTCATGAAGAAAGTAGTAGCAATAAAACTGAACGATCAATATGCTAATCTAACGAATGGGTCATGTCCATCACATCATTCTCCTAATGATGTGATCCCGTTCATCAAATGACAACACATGTCTATTGTTAGGAAAGTTAACCATCTTTGAATAACGAGTTAGTCAAGTAGAGGCATACTAGGGACACTTTGTTTTGTCTATGTATTCACACATGTATCAAGTTTTCGGTTAATACAATTCTAGCATGAATAATAAACATTTATCATGATATAAGGAAATATAAAATAACAACTTTATTATTGCCTCTAGGGTATATTTCCTTCACCGTTGTCTACCATATTCTGGCCATTGGCTTTCTTTTATAAAAAAATGATTACGCTTAGATTTTGAAATTGTTCTAGCGATGCTTGCTTATTAAATTCTTCCTTAGTAAACTTTAGTATGTTCTAAAAAATTATGTGTACTTACAACTTAGTGTCCCCTGCTAAAAAAATCTCCCATCTTCTTTGATTATTGCAATAGATCACCTGAGCTGACATAATAGTGGATTATCAAACTTCCAAAAGTACAGTACTTAAGCATCTGTAGGTCAACGAAGTTGCTTTCTTGATTCTTTCAAATACATGCTACCAGCCTACCACATGCTGGATTTAGGCTCTATTTTGATTTCAGTATGATCATGAGAGAAAATAAGCCATTTAAATTGAGTGCCTGCAAATATTTTGTTTCTCGTTTTGAGCTTCTGTCACATCGATGAACAATGGATATGGAATAGAAAACGTAACCAGCTTTCCCCAGGTGAAGAATTGTCTACACATGCGAGCCTCGGGTACATCCTCCTCAAGTTACTTCTATCGCTAAAAGACTCGGTCCATTCAGTTGTTCTCCATTTATCCCTGAAGATAGCAAAGCATGCTTTATTTTGGTTACAGAAAACTGTTGCAGAATTAGTTTAATTTTGTTGGTGGGCAATGCCTCTATATTACTGGATACATACATAGCCTTTTCAGATTCATCTTCTACCATGCTAGATCATCATATCCACCTGAACAATTACCGAAGGTTTTAGTAGTAGGAGCAATTTTATTTGGAGTACCTTGTACGTAGTATGAGCTGTCCACTGCATAGACTGTTGTTTCTTTCAATTTTGGTTCCATAACATATTTCTGGTTTTATGTTTAAAATGATGTCAGAACTAGAAATTGGGCCCATATATCTGTTATTGAAACTGAAGGTTCACCATTAACAATGGTATATCGTTCCCAAATCTCCTGTTTGAATTAGATGATGGTCGACTCCACTGCAATCTTAAGTATGTTGTCTACTGGATACATGGTTGATGATCTTACATAAGGGTAAGTCTGCACTCTGCACATGTTCAACGTTTTTGATAAAATGTTGTATTTAATGGTAGCAGCTTACTTAAGATATACGATCTATTTTGTGTACCGGTGGCCCATGTCTAGCTCTGATGTTCAAATGTACAAAATCTGCACACATTCGATCCCGTACAATCAATAATATTTGTTCATGAGTTCATTAGTCATGTTCCTTGCGTATATTAGTGTTTCTATGACTACTCATTGCCCACCATTAAATATCTAATATTGGATGTTTGCTTTGTAAGATAACTTTGTTGATTTTTGCTGATGTTGCTGCTTCTATTGGACGCCTGTTGTTAGTTATATCCAGTAAGTGATGTTTGCTTTGTAAGACAACTTGTTGATTTGTGTTGCTTCTGCTGCTCCTGCTACTTCTGTTGGATGCCTGTCGCCAAGATGAGTGTCGTGTGTTGTGGTCTGGAAGGGCTATTGACTGAAGAATAGCTCATGGAACTTGGTAATTCACCAGTCCACTCCATGATATACTAGCTTTTTGTTGCCTATGGTTGTCATAAACATGTGCAAGTGCAGACGTGCAAGCAACATTCACCAAGTGCATGTTTGGAGTCTTGATCTAGAATTAATTTTCTTAACATTATCCACTAATATCTTCTCAATTTAATCTGCATCATTACTCTAAATGCTCGTTCAACTTTTGTACAGTATCTTTGAAATTTGTGTGAACTCCATTCTCATTTCTCAGGGGCGCTGCAATGATACGAATGAAAGCCTTTTTATTTGCAAGTTGATAGACTACACCTTGATACATATAGTTAGAAGCACTGACCTATTCTGCTGATATTGTAGCATGTTCATTTGGATTAGTGAGATACACATTCTCTCTTTCCTTCTCTAATATGTCACTTTGAGTGTGTTACTTTGCCTTTTCCATTGGTAATACAAAAGTATAAACTTAATTGATTTTCTTTTTTTTGTGGGTAAAAAAAACTTAATTGATTTTCATTTTACAATATGGCATTTGTTCTTTGAGTGCAGAGATTCAAAGATGATTAGTACTCAGTTTTCATGGTCATTAAATTCGAGTGCTCAGTGCATGCTATTCTAAGCTTAATCAAATAACTATGAGTAATCAGAACAATGTAAATTGTAGGTCAATGAATACTTAGTCACTACTATGTAAATTGTAGCTCAAAGGATACTCCATTTGTAAATGTGTCAAAACTTCCTTTTAAAATTCATATCCTTAGGTTCAAAGCATTTGATTTGTAAGCATAGGTCAGTTGCTATATGACTTTGTGAGAAAAACACTATCCATCTTTGTACAGATGAATCATAATGACTGCCTCCTCCGACATCTGAATCAACTGCTGCTCCCTCATTGACTTCGTCAACGGGCTCATTGGCATGACGCACTAGAGCACTGACACCACCGTCTCTAGGTTGTTCTTTTTCTGTTGTCTATCCCTCCTAAGAGCCTCACATGATTGGTTTCTCTCAAAAAACCTCACTGGTTATTCAATCATTGTGATGTGCTGATAATAAATAGTTGTGCGTGTGTATTTGGTTTCTTTCCTTTCCATATCCATAGGGTTTCATACTGATTTGTGTTTTTCCCTTTCCATTTGAAGTTCTGACTCATGTATCTATGTATTTGGCTGCAGGTCATCGCTACTACCTCGCCGAAGTCACTCGCAAGTACGTAACTTTACCAAGAAAAATGTGCTTTTCATCAATTTTGCAGCCTGCATTACAAAGTTCAAAGTTTATATCCTCGAATAAATATCTTCGTGAGTAAGTGGTGGCTCTTGGTTCATCTACTTTGTAGTTATGACCTTTGGGTGTCTCTCTATTTTAGATTGTGGATTAATCTTGTGATCTGTCAAAACAAAATTGGCTTGACAGAGGTGCATCAGGGTGACCATCCACCATTGCTTGTTTGACAGCACACTGCAGAGGCACCCACACCCGCAATTCACCAAGGTCTACATCTCCAACAACTACACCAGGGACTTGGGCATATACACCATCTGCGCCAGCGTCAAAGCTCGGGTAACTCAACAACTCATACGCTTTGAAACAATCAATTTCTAATGAATCAGTACCTGCATTTGTAGATTGTATCCCAGTGTAACACATATGAAGGACTATATCAGTGCTTGAATAATGACGTTACCGAGTTACAAGTTCTGTGCAATTCACAAAATGAGAGCGGCAATCTTTCCATGGATACAACAAATCATTCAACTACTGTTGTGGACTACCTAAAAATCGCCTAATGAGTGCAACAAACAAATTCAAACAAGTTCTTACCATGCGGACAGAGGTCAGATAAAATTAGTAAATGCTTTCCTGATTCAAATAGATTGTCACCATGTTTTCTATTTCTTTGGATATTGTCTTCATTATAAATTGTGTACTCATCGTTTTTCTTTCTAAATGTGCAGAATTTGAAGGTTCGTTCGAACAGGAGGCAAATGTTCTGCTCCTCGGCTGCAAAAGATGCATTAAATCTATTCATTCGTCAGCGGCCCCTTGTTCCGAGAGAGGCATCCAACGCTGCACCACAGCACAATGGGCCAGTGACTCTGCAACTGCTCTGTTGTTTCAGAGGTACTATTGCAAGCACCAAGGTCTCCTTTTTATTTTGAAATCGTGTGCTTAAGTTGGTTCTTGTTGCTTCCTCTGTTCGTTCTGGACTGTACCCAAGTATGAGAAGGGAAGGGAGAACTTCAGGTTTCTTCATTTAAGATGGTTCAATTTTTTTTTTTGAAAGGTTCAACTTCCTCTGTTGGTTTGTTCTAGATTCTAGAGATCTAAAGGTTCAACTTGCAATGGTTTCTATATAATACATTAATACTTAAGTGCTCACAATGGTCAAGAATAATGGTGTGCCATGTTACCGCTTCTTGCCATTCAACTTCTCCATGAACATCATCTACATTGATGTTACAGAGATAAACAAGAGAGTTATACATCATTTTGTTGCACTCACTGAACTTACTCTACAATACTCCCTCTGTTTTTATCTACTTCGCGTATTAGCTTTGGTCAAAGTCAAACTTTGCAAAGTTTGACCAAGTTTAGAGAAAATAATATAAACATTTACCATAACAAATCTATATGTATTTTGGGAGAAGTATATGTATTATTTAAGATCATCTTGTATGTAGGTAGTTCTTGTTTCATCAGGTTTTCACTATTTGCATCAACCATAAGTTTACATTTTGCAAATGACAGTAACAAAAATATTATGACGCAAATTCAGGTGATGACCAATCAAGACGCTGTTGATGATACCAATGACACTAGAGGGACGGACAGGCAATTGCGAAGCATCCGACGGAGCAGCCGGTGAACAGGAGTAGCAAAGACGACATCTCTCGCGTCGATGTAAACATCTGCTGCTAGCGGAGCTTCAGCCGATGAACAGGAGGAGCAGAGAGAACAACTGCTTGTTATTTGTTAGATATAGTGTTTAATTTGGTTGGAAATAATCCACCACCCAAGGGGATCAAGGCCTCTAAAATATTGTTGTTTGTTCAAAGGTTGTTTGTTTTGTTATCAGTTGTAATTTCTATTGCAAGTTCCTTGCTTCTATTTTCATGTTTGTCAGCAACTAGAGAAAAAAAGGGTGAAAAGGTCGCTTGTCAATTTGACAACGCACAAACTTCCTCTCAGGAGGCGCCACCGGGTGGCGCCCCAACCCCTAGTATGCATTGAATGGTACTCCCTGTGTTCACAAATGTAAAAAGTTTTGGCAGTTTAATACTCCCTGCGTAAAGAAATATAAAAACATTTACATCATTATTTTAGTGATCTAAATACTTTTACATTTCTTTACAGAGGGATTATCTTTTTTCCGCATATAACTTTTATTTCATTGACTAAATTGATAATCTAGGAATACACGTGAGCCTTATAAACAGAAAAGAACAGAGTAGTAGATTCCCAACTGGGTGCCGTGTGAAGGAGGCTAAAAGCTTAAGAAATGCACCAGCGTGTAAACCATTGTCACAAGTTCATATCATGGTTCTGTCAGCAAACAAATGGTAGACCGAAACAGATGTGCAAATCCAAATATTACCAAAACACAACCACGAACTAGGATACATAACGCATACAGCAAGTGATCTCGTCAGTTGCAAAATAGCAGCAACTTTTTGTAGGACCTACTTGCTGCTGCCCTACCAGTCCCATTACATTTCATCACTCAAATCTAGTAAGGCAAAGAAAAGAGACACATGGTACGTCTACGTCTGCCTAGGTGACTGATGCATCTAAATACTGCCACCACCGACGGAACAGATGTAGTTCCACTATGACTTTTCTTATGCCTGATGACTCATGTCAACTCTACAGCCTACCAGCTCGACGTACTCCTTTTTATTCCTGTGACAAACCACCAAATTAATTTGATGTCAATAAAGGATGAGGCCAATGATAATACATTAGAAGCAACACAGGTTTCAGCTGGACGATCATAACAAGCTACGAGTAACAGAGGTTGCATGAGTATTAGCACAGCTTCCTACAGATAATAATGCATTTATTACAAGTAAAACAACTGCAACAACTTTTGGTCTCTATTTTCTGGCAATGGAAATCTGAAAAACTTGTATTTGGTGAGTCCTATGTAGAAAACAACCAAATACTAGACTAATTGAGGCCTATGTGAAAGACTCAGGGATTAACTAAATAATATAATGCCAACCGGTTGCCATTGAAGGGAACTTAGAAATGCACCGTGGATTAACCATTGCCAGCTCTCGACAAACAGTAAATTCATGTCATGATGAACATGAGATAAATGGTCAAAATGTAGGAGCAATATTAATAACAAGGTTATCAAAAGATTAACACATAATACATGACACCTCAAATATATGATAACACTCATGACGGGATAATAGGTCACATTACTACAATGATGTTGATGTCACTCGTTACAAGGCTGTCAGGTAAATTACTGATTAACTGAACTTTCAAATCAGGACAGTCAATCATTTTTTCTCTGAGAGCTGTCAATGTCAACCAAACTGCTCTGCAATCAGTGCGCACAGATGTGACAACTAACAAGAAAATCTTGTGCAGATTTCAGGACTTAATTATAGACACCAAAACTGCGACAACCACACAAAGAAAAATAATAATGTCCATGAATCATATTATGTGTGTGTACTAGGAAACGAGAGGAGATCAAGAGTGGGTTGGATGTTACGGCTAAGGGCAGTCCACCCACATAGATTACAAAAATGAATGAGCCTTAGTTGATTGCAGCTTCTCATGTTATATAATACATAGTTCGTGTACCTTGTACAAAAGACTAATCAATCAGCTCTATTTTGTAACAAACGCAGAGCATCCTTGTGAGCTGTTCTCCCAGAGAAAAACAGTTTTAGCTTAACTCTGTCAAAACATGGACGACTAAGTAACTACACTTTCAGATACTGTTGTTAACCTACCACTGTTCAAACTGGAAAAGAAATGCTGCAGACATAGCACAAGCAACATAAGGGCACAAAACTGAGACAAATCAAACAATAAAACAGGGGGATTATAAATATAGGAGTACCTTGTTCACAGTAGGAGAGTCCATTGCAAAGTATTTTTAGTAGTAAAGCGAACCTGACAGAAAATTATAGTCAGCACGTATGTGTTTCATCATTTCTAGATAATATCCAAACGGTCAGTAAATGCCATACCTTGCCACCAATCACCTCTGGTAGCCAGGGAGCCATCCGCATTATCCTCCTTATACTGGATTGGACATATAGGAAACGTTCAAACATTAGTAATATAATCAACTAGGGGATGGATTATTTGCAATGCAGTTTCAGTGTACATTTCTGGGTGATTCATCAGCTTGCTTGTGTGGAGAGCTGTCATAGAAGTCCCGGCCACCGTAATGCACAGACGAGCCAAAATAAGGTGACTCTGAGGACTCGTTTGGATAAAACTGTTTTCCATCTTGGTAAGCAACACGACCTATAGTAGGGCTGCCATGGGATTTGGCATCTGGAATACAAATTGAAAATTACACAGTTAGTTCACTGTTGTATCACATACGTATCAATCAATTGCCCAAATTCCCAGTCAAGCTAAGATGACTATCGACATCAGTAGAAGAACTCACACAGCTAATGCTTTAGAATACTTCCTTTTTTTATAGGGTGTTCACAAATTTAACATCATATGACCAGCAATGCAGGGAATAGACAGGATATCCCACAACTACCTGCAATGCCCCCACCACTCTGCCCTTTGGGGTTCTGCTTGTTCAGTATCGTGTACAGGTCCATCTGCCTGGCGTCTCTTGGATTTGCCTTTCAGGTCAAACAAAAGCAGCAGCGTCATCAGAGGTATTCCCAAACAGATGTTTACAACAACAACATACATACATAACTCGCTGATCACGAAACTTGCCCCGAAATTAGTAACCACATAACGAACTCAAAGAGGAAAAGAGTCGGGCAGGAGATGGAGAGATATCAAAATCGCCGAACCACATCCCCAATTCACGACTAAACAGATCGTAAAGAAGGCGTGAAGAAACGGTACCGCAGGCGACGCCGGCGCGGAGAAGACGGAGTTGAAGTATCCGTTGGCCGCGGGGGGCGCGGCTCCGGCGGCCGAGGGGGCGGGCGGCGACCTCTTCTTGGCGTCCATGCTGGCGGCGGTTTAGGAGACGAACAAAAGGGGGGAGAAGGAGAAGGATAGGGCACGTGAGTTGGTCGTTATTGGCGGCGGCGTGGCGTGGGTCGGAGGGGAGGGAGGAGCTCGCACTTCTCTGCTTGCCTCGTGGCGCTCTGCTCCGGCCTCCATCTGCCCCTGCCTCTTATAAAGGCTCGCGGGAAGAGTCCTGCTCTGCTATTTCGTAAGATACAGAAGGGCTGCACGGGAAGAGTGCCATTTGCTTTCGCAGGCAGCATTTCCTTTTCTTTTGAGACCCTCTTTGATTCGCAATACTGCAAACAGAGTAATAGAAGAAATGTAATATTAGAATGACATGCCAATTGGATTTCTATAGGATTCGAGTTTGTTTGATTATATCACGAGAAAAACAAATTTGTTTCCAAGAGGTTAGGGTGGATGCTAGAATTTCTATAAAATCTGGTACAGATGAATCCTTAGGAAAAATGCATGTAGGACTCAATCCTACGAATAAAACGACAAATGTAGGAAAATTTCTTAAGAATTATAATCCTTCAAAAATAATATGAAAATCTTTTGAATTAAAGAGGCCCTGAAGATGCTCGTAGGCAGCATTGGAAGATACTATCGGCAATCTGAATTCTACGTCGATCATATAATCCCATCTAGGATTACAACATGTTGTTTTCCGCAACAACCATTTGGTTACAAACCCACGATTTGTATTACATAATCAAAGTTCTGAAGTTTTTTTACATATTATTATGCATTTGGACTTTAAAAAATTTAATTAAATGGGTTCTAAAATTCCAATTATTGGAATCTGAAGTTCCACTATTAGATATCAAATTCGAAATTGCATTTTCAAATATTTATAGTTGAAACTTTATAGTTAAACAACAAAACTAAATCCAAAGTTTTGAATATAAGAATATGAAGTGTTTGAACTTTTGAAATATCATAGTTCAAATATTTGAAAACAAAAAACTATTGATATTTCGATATTTAAGTTTGGTCATAAAGCTCAACAACAAAGATCCATTTCCTTGCATGTTACCACAGTTTTCTAAGGGAAAACTATTTCTTCGGTTTATGCTAAACTTAGTTAATGTATCAAGATTAGTAATTCCAAAAGATTGTACCATCAAATGTATGTCTGGATATTTCTGAATTCCGCGGTGACTCCACACGACTCTGGACGTCTACCATAGATGCCCCTATAGTCCAAACATCAGAGAAATTTGATCCGACATCTAATTAGTGCCACAATAATGGCAAATGAGTTGTGAAGTTTGATTTGGTTACCAAGTCTCCACTACCATGCTTCGCCCAAATTTTGCATTCTTTCAGAAGTGGAGTCACCCCACAGGTGACAAACTATCATGAACTTACAAGCGCCCTAAAAATGGAGTTGCCCATGCTCTCAGAGGTGGGTTTGATGTGGGCCATTTTATTGCCTTGACCTATATATTGGTTACTCGTGTCCTTTGTCCATGGTGTTTTGGATCGATTGCCATCGTATCATTGCGGCACAAATTCAGAGAGAGGGGAAATACTAGCGCTCAGGGCGCACCCGTGGGGTGTTTGTCTACCCTTCCTCGCCCTGGTGTGTTGGCGTTTGGGGGTACCTCCAGAATGTTGTACAAAATAGTTGTGGTGTTGCCTTACCTTTAGGGTGTCGAGGTCCGATGTCCCCCTTGCGCGTCATCGACCAAATGGCATTTTTACCGCCTTGGCCTACATCTCAGTTGCTCGTGTTATTCATCCAAGATGTCCCGGGCCACGTGTTGTTGTGCGGCATATGGGGGTGGGGGGAGGCCGACGCCTATGTGGTGTTGCCTATGCTTCCCTGCGCCTATGGGGTATTGTGCAGAGTGGGTGTGGTTGAGGGTGGGTGCGCGCCGGTTGGGATTGAACAGTGATACGGGTGGAAGAGGAGGCAAAAAGGGGTGAGAAATTTTTACTCCGCGGCCGGTCGGCTGAGTATATTTAAGAGTCACGCTTGGTGTGGTGTAAATTGTTTCCTCCACTAACGGTGTTAGGGGTTCAATTAGTTTTCGTTTTCTTTTTGCCAAGGAAAACTCAATTTCCCTTCTCTAATGTTTCATTGGGATAGGGAATTGGTTAGGGATGCCCTTAGCAATGGCTTAAGGTCAATTTAGTTGAATTGCATCGGATGCTGATCGTCTTATGGAAAATCTGGCATGCGAGAAATCTGAAAGTCTTTAGGCAACTGAGCAACATTCAAATGGTACCCTAACAAAAAGCAACATTCACACGGGTAACTCGTGCGTCCATTGCACAGGAAAAGCAACCACTTCGTTTCAATCACGTAGCCTGCATATTCCTCGTCAGAGAAGTTTTGTTCTGCATAACATGAGCACACGAGCATAAGAGCAACTCCAACGCGTCCACCAAAACGGACGACGCTTTTGTCCGCTTTTTGTCCGTTTGGGTCGGCCGTCCGCTCGGTGTCCGCCCTGTTTATTATTTGTGTCGGCAGTGCGCCCAACGCACCGACCCATATTTGCCGGCGTGACCAGCTGGCCGTCCTTTTTCAACAAATATGCACATATTTTGCATTATTTCACAAGCAAACATATAGTTTCACAACCAAATAAAGCATGGTTTCACAACCAAATAAATTAAGCATAGCTTTACAAACCGAATAAAAATAAAATAGTCTCACATAATTTTGCAAGCCGAATAAAAATGATATATCTATTGGTTGCCAACATGAGCCCACATATACTCAACCAAATCATTTTGCAGCTGCATGTGAGTTTTCCAATCACGCATGTCATGATGAAATTGGATGAATTGTTCAAACGCTGCCGCTCCTCCATGCTCAGGCACAACATTCTCACCCTAAAACGGAAACCCTTGATCGTAGAGACGTTCCGGGCGCTCATCTTCTATGATAATATTGTGCATGATCACACAAGCAGTCATCACCTCCCACATCTTCTTCGTGCTCCAAGTCCTGGCAGGATATCGAACGACGCCCCATCGAGATTGCAAAACACCAAAGGCACGCTCAACGTCCTTCCTAGCACTCTCTTGCTCTTGGGCAAATCTTTTCCTTTTCTCTCCGACGGGGTTGGGGATTGTCTTCACAATAGTGGTCCACTGAGGATAGATACAGTCACCTAGGTAGTATCCTTTGTCGTAGTTGTGGCCGTTGATGGTAACATTCACCGGTGCGCTGTTGCCTTCGGCAAGCCTAGCAAACACCAGCGAGCGTTGAAGCACGTTGATATCACTATGTGATCTGGCCATGCCAAAGAAAGAGTGTCAGATCCAAAGATCTTGAGACCACGGCCTCAAGTATGACAGTGCAAGCCTTGACATGACCCTTATACTGCCCTTGCCAAACAGAAGGGCAGCTCTTCCACTCCCAGTGCATGCAGTCTATACTGCCAAGCATCCCTGGGAAGCCCCTGCTGGCATTCATCGCCAACAAGCGGGTTGTATCTTGAGCAGCCGGCTCTCTCAAGTACTCAGGGGCAAACACATCAAATCACAGCCTTGCAAAACTTGTACATGGAGTCTAGGCATGTAGACTCGCTCATACGGATGTACTCATTAATGAGATCATTGGGCACTCCATATGCAAGCATCCGAACGGCTGCAGTGTATTTCTGATTAGATGAGAAGCCAATCTTTCCAAGGGCATCCTCTTTGCACTCAAAATAGTTATCGTATCCGACTACCCCCGCTCTAATACGGTTGAAAAGATGCCTACTCATACAAAAACGCCGCTGGAATTTCTGATGTTTGAACAATGAGTTGGTTGTGTCAAAGTAGTCCTTCCAAAGAAGGAAATGACCGCTCTCTCGGTTGCGATTCAACGCCGGAAGGTGCCCCGGGATCGAGCCACGGAACAACGGCCGCTAGCTATTAAGGTGGTGATGGACCAACACGGCAGCCAAGATCTCCTTCTCATCACCGGACGAGGAATCGTCTGAGTTGCAAAGGAAATTATGGAAAAAGAACTCGTCAGCAGAGTCCATTTTGTACCTTGGCAAACTGCCGAACAGCTTGCGGGCGTCGACAAAGGAGCCGGCCGGCAAGGAGACGCGCGTCTCTCTTGGACCAGGTGGCTGCCCTGGAGGCTTCCGACGATCGTGCCGGCGTCAGGCCGAAGGAGCTGGCGGGGGCAGCTTCCTGCTCGCGTCGGTGTCGGGGGGTGGGGGTGAGAAGCTTCGGTGCCCCGCGGCGAGACGGTGGTGGGGGCGGCGTGGGAGGTGGCAGCGTTGGGGGGGGGGGTGGTGTGTCGGCACCGGCTACTAGCATAAGCACAGGAAATGGATGGCGACGGCGACGTGACTGAAGGAAATATGCCCTAGAGGCAATACTGAAGTTGTTTGTTATATTTCCTTATATCATGATAAATGTTTATTATTCATGCTAGAATTGTATTAACCGGAAACTTAATACATGTGTGAATACATAGACAAACAGAGTGTCACTAGTATGCCTCTACTTTGACTAGCTCGTTAATCAAAGATGGTTAAGTTTCCTAGCCATAGACATGTGTTGTCATTTGATGAACGAGATCACATCATTAGAGAATGATGTGATTGACTTGACCCATCTGTTAGCTTAGCACTATGATCGTTCAGTTTATTGCTATTGCTTTCTTCATGACTTATACATGTTCCTATGACTATGAGATTATGCAACTCCTGAATACCGGAGGAACACTTAGTGTGCTATCAAACGTCACAACGTAACTGGGTGATTATAAAGATGCTCTAAAGGTGTCTCCGATGGTGTTTGTTGGGTTGGCATAGATCGAGATTAGGATTTGTCACTCCGTGTTTCGGAGAGGTATCTCTGGGCCCTCTTGGTAATGCACATCACTATAAGCCTTGCAAGCAATGTGACTAATGAGTTAGTTACGGGATGATACATTACGGAAAGAGTAAAGAGACTTGCCGGTAACGACGATCGAATCTCGGGCAAGTAACATGCCGATGACAAAGGGAACAACGTATGTTGTTATGCGGTTTGACCGATAAAGATCTTCGTAGAATATGTAGGAACCAATATGAGCATCCAGGTTCCGCTATTGGTTATTGACCGGAAGTGAGTCTCGGTCATGTCTACATAGTTCTCGAACCCGTAGGGTCCGCACGCTTAACGTTCGATGATGATCGGTATTATGAGTTTATATGTTTTGATGTACCGAAGGTTGTTCAGAGTCCCGGATGTGATCACGGACATGACGAGGAGTCTCGAAATGGTCGAGACATGAAGATTGATATATTGGAAGGCTATGTTTGGACACCGGAAAGGTTTCGTATGAGTTCGTGCATTTTCCGGAGTACCGTGGGTTACCGAAACCCCCTGGGGGCTTAATGGGCCTACATGGGCTTTAGTGGAAGAGAGAGGAGGCGGCCAAAGAGGTGGGGCGCGCCCCCCAAGCCCAATCCGAATTGGGAGGGGGGCCGGCCCCCTTTCCTTATTCTCCTCTTGCCCTTCCTTCCCCCTCCTATTAGGACTAGGAAAGGGGGGAACCTACTCCTAGTAGGAGTAGGATTTTCCCCTTGGGGGCGCACCATGAGGCCGGCCGGCCCCCTCATCCCCTCCTTTATATACGGGGGAGGGGGCACCCCATAGACACACAAGTTGATTGTTTAGCCGTGTGCGGTGCCCCCTTCACAGATTTCCACCTCAGTCATATCGTTGTAGTGTTTAGGCGAAGCCCTGCGTCGGTAATTTCATCATCGCCATCATCACGCCGTTGTGCTGACGAAACTCTTCCTCGATCTTAGCTGGATCAAGTGTTCGAGGGACGTCACCGAGCTGAACGTGTGCAGATCGCGGAGGTGCCGTGCGTTCGGTACTTGATCGGTTGGATTGCGAAAAAGTTTTACTACATCAACCACGTTACTTAACGTTTCCGCTTTCGGTCTACGAGGATACGTAGACAACATTCTCCCCTCTCGTTGCTATGCATCACCTAGATAGATCTTGCATGATCGTAGGAAAATTTTGAAATTACTGCGTTACCCAACAGTGACGAAGGTGGGGGAGGGTTTGTTGTCGGTCTTGGGGTGGGAGAGGATGGCCAATATGCCACCGACTAGCGGGCAGGGGGGAGGCGGGCGCCGCGCGCGTTCGTTTCGTGTCCGCGCCGACGCAAATGAGGCTTTAAAATGGGCAGAAAACGGGTCGGCAGACGGAAAAGCGGACATGTGTCCGTTTGGGTAGGCACGTTGGGCCGATTTTTCTGTCCGCGCTAACCCAAGGGACCTACACGGACAAAATAGGACGACTCGTCAGGAACTCGTGAACCAGTTGGCAAGAAGACCATCCCACCGCCGATTCCCTCGTCTCAATCCGGCTCCGATTCCCACCTGGCCGGCAGTCACTGTTCGTGTTGCACGCGGGGACGCCGCGGTCGGCATCGACGTACGCGCGCGGGCATCTTCCATCTTCATCCCGGCCGGCCGATAAGGCCAGCAAGACCGCAACGGGAACCGAACAGTCCGCCGGGCAGAAAGGAAGGTTCCAATCTCTAGCGCAGATATTATCATCACGAGCGGGTGATCCCCGCGGCCGGGCCCGGGGAATATCTCGGCCGAGAGCGCACGCCCATCACACATGCGCGCACCAATAATTTTACTCACGTCGACGTCGAGGTCATCGATCCTTATCCCGTCACTTCCCTTTCCTGGTTTGGTTTGCTCCGATGCGATATTCCCCTGGCAAGTAGGCGGGCAGAGTAGGAGCCCACGGCGGCCGCCGCCGCGACGACGACGACGAGGCGTAGGTACCACACCCTTTTTATCCACCTGCCTTTCAAAGCGGCCGCAGGTGGACGCGACTATATTTTATGGCATCCGTCTCTGTCTCGCCGCTGTGCTGCGTGCGGCGCGGTGGCTTCACGGACAAGAGAGGGATTTCGGATTTGGCTCCGCCACCACCAAATCGGGAGGAGAAGCTTCCATTCGGGATATGTATCAAATCACGAGGAGGCAGGAGCTGATCTGGTTGGGGGGGGGGGGGGGGGGGGGGGGGGGGGGGCGTGCTTAAGGGATAGGAGAGGATAAGCTAGTTTATGCGCCGGAGTGTTATCCTGATATGTCCGGCGTGACGCCGGTGGGGGCTGATCACGGCCACGGCTGAGCTCATCGTCGGTTGTTGGCAGTTGATCGATAGACACTATAGCGAAAGATAAACGAACATAGCTAGATATAGTACTAGTAGCTTAGGCGAGGCATGCTGAAAAACTGGTGATCGCTGCTAAGTGGAGCGGATCACTCGGACTTGCACTCCTGCAGTGCGGCGTCCCTTGACGCTGTGGAAGGCCG
Organism: Triticum aestivum; assembly: GCF_018294505.1. Taxonomy (NCBI): domain Eukaryota; kingdom Viridiplantae; phylum Streptophyta; class Magnoliopsida; order Poales; family Poaceae; genus Triticum; species Triticum aestivum. The sequence goes on from NC_057796.1 coordinate 380,320,250, forward strand.
GATTCTCGACATTGAGTGGGCGTGGGGGTCCGGCGATTTGGCGATGGCCTGGTCAGCAGTGGCTGGTAGCCTCTTCCTTTTCGTGGATCTGTTTCAGACGACCCCAGGTTGTGTCACCTGCCAGTCGCCACACTACGAGTTGGAACCAAGTTGCACAAATCCCATGATCCCCGTCTCTGTCTGGAGAGGAGAGGCCGAAGGCCAACTTCAACGCACCATCTTAAATGGTCCGTCCGCGTTTGTTTGGGGGTAAACGGACGGAACAAGTCGCCCAACGCGCGGGAGTTAACGGACCGCTCTCTGTTTTTGGTTCGCTTTTGACCCATTTCCGGCCTAATTTTGGGCTGTGTTTGTGGACAAACGGACAAGCGTGGACGGGCGCGGTGCGCGCCCTAGTCCCCCAGGCCCGCCCGTCGGGGACATATCCATTTTCCCTCTTCCCCTGCTCTTCCCTCCGCCCTCGGCCCTCGGCCCCCTCCATCACCGCCGCCACCCCCGTTCCCGGCCTCGTCGCCTTCCATCAAGGCCGTCCGCCCCACAACGACGCCATGTGCATAGCCGGCCCATGCCCGCGTTTCGGTAGAGCTTTTTGCCAGCGTTCGCGGTTCCTTGTTGCTGATGGGAGAGAAGCTTCGGCCGCCGGCGCCGACCGTCGACCCCAAGAACTTCCGGCAGGCGCTGCATTGCCATAGGGCGCCCACCCAACCAACACCAACGTTGCTTCACTTCATCGACTTGCTCTTTCCGGCCGCGTCTCCACCACGACCGCAAGGTGTTCGACGCGTTGCTCACAAGGTATCATGGATAGCGGGGATGAGTTTTTCTTTCACAACTTTATTTGTTCATCGGATGATTCGTCCTCGGATGGTGAAGAGCTTGTGGCGGCTGCATTGGTCGTCCACGACCACATTAATAGGAAGTGACCTCGGTACAAGGGATCAATCCATGGCCATGTTCCGCCTTGAACCGCAATAGGGAAAGAGGCCACACCCTTCTCAACGCCAATTACTTTGAGAATAGCGCACTCTTCAAACCACACAAATTTCGCCACCGGTACCGTATGTCAAGACATGTGTTCAATCATATTCAAAAGGGAGTGGTAGCATATGACCCTTACTTTGAGTGCAAAGAGGATGCCCTTGCAAGCTCGGCTTCTCTTTTTACCAGAAATGCACTGCGCCTGTTCGCATGCTTGCATATGGAATTCCCGGTGATCTTGTGGATGAGTATGTGCGTATGAGTGAGTCCACATGTCTCCTCTCATTGTATAGTTTCTGCAAGGCCGTGGTGGTAGTGTTCGGCCCTGAGTACTGATACGTCTCCAACGTATCTACTTTTCCAAACTCTTTTGCCCGTGTTTTGGACTCTAACTTGCATGATTTGAATGGAACTAACCCGGACTGACGTTGTTTTCAGCAGACTTGCCATGGCGGTTCCTTGTATGGGCCTGACTTAATGCATTACTCCGTTCTTTATGAACTTAATACTCTAGATGCATACTGGATAGCGGTCGATGTGTGGAGTAATAGTAGTAGATGCAGAATCGTTTCGGTCTACTTGACACGGACGTGATGCCTATATTCATGATCATTGCCTTAGATATCATCATAACTTTGCGCTTTTCTATCAATTGCTCGGCAGTAATTTGTTCACCCACCGTAATATTTTCTATCTTGAGAGAAGCCTCTAGTGAAACCTATGGCCCCCGGGTCTATTTTCCATCATATAAGTTTCCGATCTACTATTTTGCAATCTTTTACTTTCCAATCTATAAACCAAAAATACCAAAAGTATTTACTTTATTGTTTATCTATTTCTATCAGATCTCACTTTTGCAAGTGACCATGAAGGGATTGACAACCCCTTTATCGCGTTGGGTGCAAGTTGTTTGATTGTTTGTGCAGGTATTCGGTGACTTGTGCGTTGTCTCCTACTGGATTGATACCTTGGTTCTCAAACTGAGGGAAATACTTATCTCTACTTTGCTGCATCACCCTTTCCTCTTTAAGGGAAAAATCAATGCAAGCTCAAGAAGTAGCAGAGGGCCCAGAGATACCTCTCCGATACTCGGAGTGACAAATCCTAATCTCGATCTATGCCAATTCAACAAACACCTTCGGAGATACCTGTAGAGCATCTTTATAATCACTCAGTTACGTTGTGACGTTTGATAGCACACAAGGCATTCCTTCGGTATCCGGGAGTTGCATAATCTCATAGTCGAAGGAATATGTATTTGACATGAAGAAAGCAATAGCAATAAAACTGAACGATCAATATGCTAAGCTAACGGATGGGTCTTGTCCAGCACATCACTCTCATAATGATTTGATCCCGTTTATCAAATGACAACTCATGCCCATGGTTAGGAAACTTTAACCATCTTTGATCAACGAGCTAGTCAAGTAGAGGCTCACTAGGGACACAGTGTTTGTCTATGTATTCACACATGTATTTAAGTTTTCGATCAATACAATTCTAGCATGAATAATAAACATTTATCATGAATAAGGAGATATAAAATAACAACTTTATTATTGCCTCTAGGGCATATTTCCTTCACTTCGTCCCTTATTCCCCATCGATCGTAGATCCACAGCTCGGGACCCCCTACCCGAGATCCACCGATTTTGACACCGATAGACGGGAGGCTAGAAGTGGATGAGGCCGCACCCCCGCAAGCTTGGATTAAAAAAGGACACCCGCAGTTGCTGACGCGTGGGCCCGTGGTAGGTGGTCGCCTTTAATAAAGATGCGGGTGGTAGTTGGTCGTTCGCCATGTGGGGACGCGGCGGACACCGAGGGGACGCCCGGCGCGTCTGCTTCGTGTCCGCGCCGACGCATTGCAGGCCCAAATTTTGGCCTGAAATGGGTCGGCGCAGACACGAAGCGGATGCATTTTGGGTTTGGGTCGGCGCGTTGGGCCGGAGTTTTTGGCCGTCGCGACCCAAAACGACATGGACGGACGAAATGGGTCGCCCCGTTGGAGTTACCCTAATGGAAACTTCAACCGCCGACCCCAAACGGATGTCCGTTTTCTTTGGATTTTGTCCATTAGGGGCAGAAAAACAGACACGCACGTCCGCATACGGTCGTTCGGCCGTCGGTGCATCCAACGTGGCCGGCCCATCCCAAAATATGTCCGGCTTTGTCCGGCTTAGACATTTCATCGAACACTTCACGGACGACCACCATCGGCGTTGATGACGAGCACATAGGCACTGGACGGATTCGTCGTACTCGCCGTGCCCGTGCCCTGTGAGTGCCCCGCCGGTCGCCACCCACCGCGGCTTCCTCACCACAGCCCACACGCTCACCGCCCGCGCCCTGTCGGTGCCGCGCTCGCCCACACACCGTGCAGATCACACACTGCGGCGGCTGGTTAGATAGCTAGCTAGCACGCCCGCCGCACACGCTGAGGGAGACCTAGATTCGGGGGTCCTCAGGTGTCCGGCCTATTCAAACATGGGTCGGGCTGATGGGCCATGAAGATAGAGCAGAAGATTATTCCCCGTGTTCGGATAGGACTCCTGGATGCATGGAGGGCAAGATTGGAGTCTTGATGTATTGTTTCCTTCCTTTGTAAACCGCCTCTATGCCTCTCCGGTGTATATATAAACCGGAGGGTTTAGTTCGTAGGGATCATCAGAATTCATATAGGCTAGACATCTAGGGTTTAGCCATTACGATCTTGAGGTAGATCAACTCTTGTAACCCCTATACTCATCAAAGTCAATCAAGCAGGAAGTAGGGTATTACCTTCATTAAGAGGGCCCCAACCTGGGTAAACATCGTGTCCCCTTTGTCTCCTGTTACCTTCAATCCTCAGACGCACAGTTCGGGACCCCCTACCCGAGATCGGCCGGTTTTGACACCAACATTGGTGCTTTCATTGAGAGTTCCACTGTGTCGTCGACAGAAGGATCGATGGCTCGCCTTGTCATCAATGACGATATTACTTCTGGAGGGGCCTTAACTCCTGGAAAGGTCCTCCAGCTCGGCGGTTTTACCATGGGCGCTCGCTCGGCCATCAAGCCAACGGCGGCCGCTACAATCGCTAAACATCATCCCCACATCAGCCTCGAACACTCCGAAAAGATGGATCCGACAGATGTCTCGTCCTTGAACGAGCTGCTAGATCGCATCGCGCCCTGGGGTCGCAACAGACTATGATCGGATCGGGCTTAAACCCGATCAGAGGGAAATCAAGTCCCCACCGGTCACCCACCTGGTAGCGGTCGTTGAGGAACGAGCTGAGAACGCCTCTCCCCCTAAATTAAGCACCAACTACATTCGGATTTCCGAGCCTGCGAGCCGGATACCCTTCCTCAAGAAGAGACCTCATGTCCTCCGAACACAGGATCGGGTGTTGTGTCCGGAAATCTTCAGGACCTTACTGATCCAGAACTGGTGACCTCAGAGATTCTTCAAACTCCGGATCCAATAGTGGGTCAGGGTTCGGATTTCAGCCTGCCCACCCACCACAAACAATATTCCCCAAGGAATTCAGGTCCTCCAGACGTATGTGACCTAATGTATGTATGGCAACAACCTCAGGAAACGGTCCTTCACTTCTGGGCCAGGTTCCTCCTTGTTAAAAACAAGATTAAAGATTGCTGCGACGACGACGCGGTTTCAGTTTTTTGCCGCAACTATACGGACAAGGGAATCCTCAATGCCCTCAACCACCGCCACATACTGCACTTTGCAGATTTGGCACATATAGTATGGAAGTACTGCGTAATGGAAAGCGCCTGGAAAGCCCAGACAGCCCGGTGGGAACCTCCTGCCTTTAAGCAGCCCACCGGACGGACAAAAAGGATGCACCCTTATGGGGCACCCGATCATCATCTTATTGACAAGAAAATCAAGCCCTTCATGGGACATAGAACTGTCCTCGGCGAATTGCTTGACAAGCTCTGTCAGATACACACGACGCCAAATACCGAACCAACACATAGCCTTCGGGCATGTTGGGTACTCCAGCAGGTGGCTAAGAGCGGCGAGGCCATCCTCAACAACACCATCCCAGAGAGCACTCTTTGGAGGATGACGATCTCAGTGTCTTTACGATCTTCGAGACCTTTTCTTCAAATAATCGGCGCAAAAGGGTGCTCCACGACCTCGCCGAAGTTAACCAAGTAGCCGCAATAAATCCTTGGAACGATCCGGCAATAACTTTTACTGCCGACGACGAACCAAGGGCCCGATCAGTCCTAGCACTAGCCGCCCTGGTCTTAAACCCAATTGTGGATGGCCTTCGACTCACCAAAGTGCTCATGGACGGCGGCAGCGGACTGAACCTCATCTACGAAGACACGCTCAATAAAATGTAAATGGACAAGAGTCGCATCAAGCAAAGCAGTACCACCTTTCGAGGCATTATCCCCAGTCGAGAAGCACGATGCTCGGGGAAAACTAAACTTGATGTAGTATTCGGCACGCCGGAGAACTACAGGTCCAAAGAGTTGCTCTTCCACGTGGCACCTTTCAATAGCGGATATCACGCCCTGTTGGGGCGAGACGCCTTCACACGCTTCCAAGCCATATCCCACTACGGGTACATGAACCTCAAAATGCCAGGGCCCAACGGAGTTATCACTATAACCAGTGATCCGGATATAGCACTCCGCACCGAAAACAAAACCGCATCCTTGGCCTTTGAGGCACTATCCGAGGCCCTCGCGGTCAAGGAGCTAACCACTCTGCATTCCACAGTGGACAAAGACGATGTAATTCTCCACAAGAGGCCCAAGTCCACTTCTTTCAAGCCAGCAGACGAAATAGTCAAATTTCAAGTGCACCCGATAGATCCTAACAAAACAACCTCCATTGGAGCACAACTGGATCCGACGGTCGACGTCGCCTTACGAGCATTCCTGCGTGAAAATTGGGACATCTTTGCCTGGCATCCTTCGGATATGCCAGGAAACCCACGCAGACTGGCCGAACATAGCCTCAACATAATAAAGGGGTTCAAACCAGTCAAGCAAACGCTGCGATGATTTTCCGAACCCAAACGACAAGCTATGGGAGAGGAGCTAGCCAAACTACTTGAAGCCGGGTTCATTAGAGAGATTAAACACCCGGACTGGCTAGCGAACCTCGTCATGGTACCGAAGAAGGATAAATCCTGGCGCCTTTGTATCGATTTCAAGGACCTCAATAAGGCTTGCCCTAAGGACCCCTTCCCACTTCCCTGCATTGACAAAATCATTGACGCAACTGCAGGACACGACTCACTGTGTTTCCTCGGCGCATACTCCAGATACCATCAAATTAAGATGAAGGAATCCGACTAAGCCGCAATGGCATTCATTATGCTGTACGGGCCTTTCTGCTTCAACACTATGCCTTTCGGACACAAAAACGCTGGCGCCACTTACCAACGCATGATTCAAACATGTCTGGAAAAGCAAATTGACAAGACAGTGGAGGCATACGTAGATGATGTATTCATCAAGAATAAACACGTCGAATCACTGGTGGACGATCTATGCCTCACATTCGATAACCTCCGAACATATGACATACGCCTTAATCCGGGCAAATGTGTTTTCGGCGTTCCAGCCAGAAAACTACTCGGGTTCAACGTTTCCCATAGAGGAATCGAAGCGAACCCAGCCAAAATCCGAGCCTTGTCACATTGGCAACGCCAACAGACTTTAAGCAGGTCCAAAAACTAGCTGGGTGTGTGGCAGCCCTGAGCCGCTTTATCTCTAGATTAGGAGAAAAGGCGCTGCCACTTTATCGACTGCTCCGACGCACCGACCATTTTGAATGGACGGATGCGGCTACAGCCGGATTGGAAGAAATAAAAACTTTGTCAGCAAGCAACCCAATCCTTGCCGCACCAAGTGTTTGCGAACCTATGTTGCTGTACATATCCGCGACTCACCAGGTGGTGAGCGCCGTACTCGTCGTCGAACGAGAGGAAGAGGGACACAAATTCCCACTCCAGAAACCAGTGTACCATGTATTAGCGGTCCTTACACCATGCAAATCTCGATACCCACACTATCAAAAGATAGCATATGCGGTCTTCACGGCATCCCGGAAGCTGTGGCACTACTTTCAAGAGTGTTTGATCACGGTGGCGTCCAAAGTACCACTCAATGACATCATAAATAATCGGGATGCCACCGACCGCATAGCCAAATGGGCCATCGAGCTCTTACCATTTGAAATAACATACAAGCCACGCCGAGCTAGTAAATCTCAGGTGTTGGCGGACTTTGTCGCTGAATGGACGGAAGCCGAACTCCCTAAAGAGTACAACACATACTCCAACTGGGTGATGTACTTCGACGACTCCAAAATGTTAGCCGGATTGGGGGGCTGGTGTCATCCTAACATCCCCTACAGGGGACACAGTCCGCTACGTATTACAAATCATGTATACGGACTCCAACAACGCAGCCGAATATGAGGCACTACTGCATGGTCTCCGAATGGCCGTTTCTATGGGCATGCAGCGCCTCGACGTGTGTGGGGATTCGAACCTCGCAATATCCCAAATAAATGGAGAATTCGATGCAAAAGATCCAAAGATGGCGGCCTACCGAAATGTCGTACTCAAAATGTCAACTCGATTTGTGGGGCTCGAGTTTCATCACGTCGCTCGAGACAGTAATCAGGCAGCGGACATCCTTGCTCGAATGGGTGCTAAACGCGACCCCGTCCCGCCTAACACCTTTGTGGAAAGGCTCTTCAAGCCATCCGTGGTGTGGTAGGACGAGAGCGGCAAGACTAGTCCAGAGCCGATCGTACCCCGAGATGCCGAAAACAATTCTGATATCATCGGAGGCTCGGGCACCGAAATGACACCTTCCGCCCATGTAATCATGGCTGTCATTGCTCCATGGACCGAACCCTTCCTGGCCCACCTTAATAGGCAGGAGCTCCCTGATGACCAGAATGAGGCCCGTCGCATAGTTCAACGCTAAAGCCTACAAAGTTCATGAAGGAGAACTCTACAAGTATCTCCGAAGAGGAGGGATGACATCTCTTGGCCGAAATACATGCTGGTCTTGGTGGCCATCACGCCGCAGCTTGGGCCCTCATAAGTAAGGCCTTCCGTACGGGTTTCTTTTGGACAACGGCCCGAGCAGATGCACATGCCCTTGTACAACGTTGTGTAGGATGTCAGCTTTTCGCCAATCAAAGTCATATGCCGCCCACTGCCCTAAGAACAATCCCCATTACTTGGCCTTTTGCGGTCTGGGGGCTAGATATGGTCGGACCACTTAAAGGGGGAAGCCATAAGATGAAATATTTGCTGGTTATGGTGGATAAATTCACCAAGTGGACAGAGGCCAAACCAGTAAAAACGGCTGAAGTGGGGCCGGTGACCGACTTCATATCCGGCGTTGTACATCATTATGGTGTCCCACACAGCATCATTACAAACAATGGCTCCAACTTCACAGCCGGCTGAGGTGAAAAATTGGTGTGCTAACCTGGGCAATAAGCTCGATTACGCCTCCGTATGTCACCCTCAAACAAACGGTCAGGTCGAACGGGCTAATGGAATGATAATAAGCAGCATTAAACCCAGACTAGTGCGATCCCTATGGGAGTCAGATAAACACTGGGTCGAGGAACTTGATTCCGTTCTCTGGGGGCTGCGGACCACGCCCAATCGCACGACCGGATACACACCCTTTTTCATGGTGTACGGCGCAGAGGCTGTCTTGCCCTACGACATTTATCATGACTCACCTCGAGTGCGCATGTATGAAGAGAGAGAGAAGCCGAGCTCGATCAGCAGGATGACCTAGACGGCCTGGAGGAGGAGCACGATATTGCAAAAGCTTGTTCCGCATTCTACCGACAACTGGCTCGGAGATACCAAAGCACAGAAGTGCGGGCCAAGACTTATAATGTCGGTGAACTCGTTTTACGCCTCCCAGAGAAGAAGAAGGACAAGCTCAAACCCAAATGGGAGGGTCCCTTCGTTATAGATGAAGTTCTCACAGGAGGAGCCTATCACCTTCGTAATGCATCGGATAATCGCCTAGAGCCGAATCCATGGAATGTTGCTCGGTTCTGAAGATTCTACGCATAAGTTCGGCCATACTTCCTTTTTCGTTCCTTTTTCTCCTCTTCATTTTGTTTTTTGTTTTCTCATTTTTATACGATTCTCAGGATGTGTTCGGATAAGCCGAACACTTGAGGGGTAGACATCCTAAAATGTATACACCCCACCATGACTGGGGGCTTCTTTAACCGAAGCTTATTATTATTCTGAGCCTGGAGCTCACAATATATGTGTCGTTTGCTCATATACGCCCTTTTTGCCATTATATGCACCTCTATGACTTAAGTTTTGGCCAAGCTGGGTTGCCTTGCTCCTGTGTTTTCGCCCTACGTTCCCGATTGTTCGGCTAGGGCGTAAAGGGAGCACCTCTGCGATTGTTACAACCGGGTCATCCAGACATGTACCTCAACGAGTGAAGCCGAAAGGTAGCGTTCTTAAGAGAAGAATTGGTCGGCAATCAAACGACAAATTGTTACATTATTGTAACCACTCTACCACTACGGAACACTTTTTCTGTATTGTGGACCAACGCCCCGGCACGCATAATTACAGCATGCCAACCCAAGGATATGAACCCTTAACAGAACTATTTTCCTTGGAAGATGTTTGTTACATATGTAATATAACATACATCCTGAACTAATTTTTTTTGTCTGTTCGAGCACAATGACTGGGTCGCCTGGTTTCCGGACATAGTGAATGCTTCTTTTCATTCCAAATAGTATCCGAAAACACTCCACCATTTTGGTTTGGAGGTTAAAGCCGAAAGCTTGTGATGACAAACTTTTCACATGTTCGAATAAAGGTACAGGTTGATCATAACGTACATCAATACATCAAATCAAATACCTATTCCTTGTCTATTCCATCTATAAGACTGTCTAAACTACAGTCTTCCTGCAAATACTTTGCAGCTATCATTACTTGGTCATACACCAAATTCACTGGAATTTCTTTCCCGACTGGTCCTTGTAGTCCCACTCGGGCCATATGGTTTGGATCTAGCTTGGTGAAGCGTGTTTTCACCATGGCCCAGGCTTCTCGTGCGCCTTCACGGCAGGCAGATGTCTTCCATATCTCAAACCGGCGTCGGGCACCTTTGAACAGGTTTGCCAAGCCCTCCATACTTTCTGGAGGGGTATCAGAGGGCCATAATGCCTTCACCATACTCTTCATGGCTTTCCGGGCCCGAGCATGTACCACGGACAGTTCCTTCAGCACGTCGCCTTGAAATCCGGATAATTCTTCTTCTGGCCGGCCAGTTAACAGACCTGCAGCAACAGAGTCATGAAGTTCCGAATTATGGACTAAACACGAGCCCCCAGGGTGGTTTTAAAAAAAAGAAAAGAAAAGAAGACATGCTGAAAATGCCGCCCTTCAGCTTATCATTTTCTTTCTGAGCGGCCAATAACTGAGCCTTCAAGCTCTCTATCTCTTCGGATTGTTTGACTTTTTCCTCCTCGTGTTTTTTCTTCCCGAACGCGCTCATTGCAGCCTTTTTCACTTCCACCAGTTCAGCGGTGACAACATTTAGCTGCGTCTGATTTATCTTCAGCTCCTGGGATAGCGCAGTATTCTTCTCTTTGAGAACCCGCGGGTCATATCGATCCTTAAATCGGTTTGCCTCACTGCTTCAAGTCTTGGGGGCTACTGGCACACGACTATCAAAATTGCATAAACTTGTACCTGCATATCCTTTGAGAAAAACTGAGTGACTCCAGCAAGTCCGTCTCGGGCGGCTCGGATATCTGCATCCACCGAGTTGAGTGCGGAAAATTCTTGCTCGGAAAAGGCCGGAGCACGCATGCCCTCTTTCAATCGATGGTGATTCACCACGCTCTCAACTTCGGAATTCGTGACAGATACATCGTCCGAATCCTCATGAGGCGGCGGAACTGGCATTGCATCGGCTCTCGTCCTAGTTGACGAGTCCGACACCGAATTGGCGGACATTCGGCTAACAGGGCGTTTTCCCACCGCCTGTCGCGTGTTTCTCCTGACATCAAGGAAAAGAGAGACTTTAAACAATCCGGACTCGTGCCGAGGAATGTATTAAGCGGACATACCTCTTGGAAGACGATGAGGTTTCTGCAGCGCTTCCCATCCCCTTTCGTTTTGAATGACTACCCTGCGTAGGGGCCGCCCTTGAGGAGGTACGGTCTGCCGAGCGCTGATCCTATTAAAGTTCAGATTAGTATGATGGACAAAGGTGAAAGTAGGGATTCCCTTTTTAGAGCCTCCGAATACTTACGATGCAGAAGGGATAGAGGCGGGGGTAGTCGGCGGTGATATCCACTTCCGAGCCGTCAAGGCTCGCTTGATAAAATACCCCATCATCAAACTCTATGTATATATCCGGATCCTCGTGAAAGCCAGGGTCTCCCTCGCGATTATCATCCTTTGGTTGTGGAGCTGGACATTGAACTTCCTTGATCATCTTCCGCCATGACTGTTTTAAACAAAGAACAAATTGGATTAGCATGTCGTGACAACAATAAAGGAACATGGATAATCGAAGTCTTACCCATTCAATAGGGTTATACATGGAATAGCCTTCTTGGCAGTTTAAGCGGAGGATATCTTCTTTTTCACCCTTATACAGATCGGCCAAGATTGTGGCCAGTGTAGCAGGAGTATCCGGACCTTTGCGTATGTAACGGGACGCCTCATCTTCTCCGTTGTAACACCATAAGGCAGTTACTTTGGATTGGAGAGGCTGGACGCACCTATTTATTGCAATAGCCATAACCTCAATTGTTGAGAGCTCGGTATGGGCTAGCAATCTGACCTTGCTAACCAACCTTTTTATTTCCGCACTGTCTTCCTCCTTGGAACTTTGGGGTCGCCAGTTGAATCGCTTCTTTAAAGGAGTGCTGGAAAATTCAGGAAGGCCATGCCGAACTGGGTCCGGCAGTGGGACGTCATCCATGTAGAACCATTCCAAAGACTACTGTGGTATACATCTTTGGGAGTTCCTATGAGGTATCCGGATTCGACTATATGCCATACTTCGACACCGCCCACTTCAAATATGGAGCCTCCTCGATGGCGGGGAACGAGGCAAAAGAACTTCCTCCATAGTTGAAAATGGGCCTCGATGCCTAAGAACATTTCGCAGAGGGCAACAAAACCTGAGATGTGCAGGATCGAACCTGGGGTAAGGTTGTGCAGTTGAATGCCGTAAAATTCCAATAGGCCCCTAAGAAAGGGATGGATTGGAAATCCTAGGCCCCGCAATAGGAATGGGATGAAGCACACCCTCTCCTCCTTATTGGGGTTGGGGAAATTCTCAGCCATCACATCATTGCCGATTGAGGCCAATCCTGCTCGAACGGAGACTAGATCTGCAAGGGGAAGATAGCCCTGCGTCTGGAGTCGACTCAGCTGAAGATGAGGCACTGAGCAACTCTGCCAATCACCCTCTTGAGGGCCATGGGGGCACGAAGAGGAGCCTGGGGCACTGGCCATGTTGGGAGGCTTTTTCGCGGCTAATCTTGACGGTTTTTCTGTTGCGCAATGTGAGATGGCATTTGGGGATCTAAATCTCCTTATATAGATACCGACTGAGCGTGATGAAGGGATTATTTGCAAAAAATCACGGACCGTACGTATTCACCCGGTGCGCGGAAATTGAAGCGACAACAGGAAGGAGTCATAAAGACAGAACATAGGGGTCAGAACCAGACTGTCGATTGGTCCGAAGTATAATGAAGAACCCGCCTTGCAAAGCCAAGGACATGAGCTGGATACTACGTCGTCATTGAAGGCAAGTTCGGGGGCTACTGAGGGAGACCTGGATTCAGGGGGTCCTCAGGTGTCCAGCCTATTCAAACATGGGCCGGGCTGATGGGCCGTGAAGATAGAGCGGAAGATTATTCCCCGTGTTCGGATAGGACTCCTGGATGCATGGAGGGCAAGATTGGAGTCCCGATGTATTGTTTCCTTCCTTTGTAAACCGCCTCTGTGCCTCTCCGGTGTATATATAAATTGGAGGGTTTAGTCTGTAGGGATCATCAGAATTCATATAGGCTAGACATCTAAGGTTTACCCATTACGATCTCGAGGTAGATCAACTCTTGTAACCCCTATACTCATCATAGTCAATCAAGCAGGAAGTAGGGTTTTACCTCCATTAAGAGGGCCCGAACCTGGATAAACACCGTGTCCCCTTTGTCTCCTGTTACCTTCGATCCTCAAACGCACAGTTCGGGACCCCTACCCGAGATCGGCCAGTTTTGACCCCCTGCGTAATAAGCCCTCGCCCCAAAGCACTCGCCCGCACCTGGACGTGCTCGCCTGTAATGGCCCGGAGGCGGCTAGGGTTCGAGAGGGGGTCGAGATTAGCGGAGAAGCAGGGTAGGTGAGGAAGAGAGAACTCGAGGGAGAAGGAGATTGATCTCATTCACTTTCAACATACCATAACATGGAGTACAACACCCACTTAAGTAGACCCGGCCCTCGGGCCACACTTTCTCACACACACACTTACATGGGCCACGACCCAAAACCTACTCGTTGCACCCAAGTCCAATCTTTGTAAGCTTCAGGGTTTAGTTAACTGATGGTCTAAACCTGAAGGCATTACAGTTGCCCCCTCTTGAGTTGCCGCTTCTTCTTGCTAGAGCTCTGCGTCGGGGAAACGCGTTCGAAGAGCGTCGAAATCCTCCCATGTCATCACGTCAGGTGGTAGGGTGGACCACTGCACTCGTACCTGTGTGAGAGCGGCGTCTCCTTTCTTGACCATGCGTCTTTCCTGAATAGCAACAGGCTTGAGTAGTGTTGCCGTCAGGTCCGGTACCTTGGGTAGCTCGGAAAAGACCGAAGAGTAGCTGGGGACGAAGGGCTTGAGCTGGGAGATGTGGAAGATAGGATGGATGTGCCCGTCCGGCGTCCAGTCAATAGGTGCTACCTCTTGAGCACTGCGTTGGTTTTCCCTTGAAGAGGAAAGGGTGATGCAGCAAAGTAGCGTAAGTATTTCCCTCGGTTTTTGAGAACCAAGGTATCAATCCAGTAGGAGGCTACGCGCGAGTCCCTCGTACCTACAAAAAACAAATAACTCCTCGCAACCAACGTGATAAGGGGTTGTTAATCCTTCACGGTCACTTACGAGAGTGAGATCTGATAGATATGATAGGAAAATATTTTTGGTATTGTTGTGATAAAGATGCAAAGTAAAATAAAAGCAATGTAAAAAAGCAAAGGAAATAACTAAGTGTTGGAAGATTAATATGATGAAGATAGACCCGGGGGCCATAGGTTTCACTAGTGGCTTCTCTCAAGAGCATAAGTATTTTACGGTGGTTGAACGAATTACTGTTGAGCAATTGACAGAATTAGGCATAGTTATGAGAATATCTAGATGATCAAGTATATAGGCATCACGTCCGAGACAAGTAGACCGAGTCCTGCCTGCATCTACTACTATTACTCCACTCATCGACCGCTATCCAGCATGCATCTAGAGTATTAAGTTCATGGAAACAGAGTAACGCTTTAAGCAAGATGACATGATGTAGAGGGATAAATTCATGCAATATGATAAAAAAACCATCTTGTTATCCTCGATGGCAACAATACAATACGTGCCTTGCTGCCCCTACTGTCACTGGGAAAGGACACTGCAAGATTGAACCCTAAGCTAAACACTTCTCCCATTGCAAGAAAGATCAATCTAGTAGGCCAAACCAAACTGATAATTCAAAGAGACTTGCAAAGATAACCAATCATACATAAAAGAATTCAGAGAAGATTCAAATATTGTTCATAGATAATCTTGATCATAAACCCACAATTCATCGGTCTCAACAAACATACCGCAAAAAGAAGATTACATCGAATAGATCTCCACGAGAGAGGGGGAGAACATTGTATTGAGATCCGAAAAGAGAGAAGAAGCCATCTAGCTAATAACTATGGACCCAAAGGTCTGAGGTAAACTACTCACACTTCATCGGAGAGGCTATGGTGTTGATGTAGAAGCCCTCCGTGATGGATGTCCCCTCCGGCGGAGCTCCTGAACAGGCCCCAAGATGGGATCTTGTAGGTACAGAAGGTTGCGGCGGTGGAATTAGGTTTTTGGCTCCGTATCTGATCGTTTGGGGGTACGTAGATATATATAGGAGGAAGGAGTACGTCGGTGGAGCAATAGGGGGCCCACGAGGGTGGAGGGCGCACCCTGGGGGGGGGCGCCCCCCTACCTCGTGGCCTCCTCCTTTGTTTCTTGACGTAGGGTCCAAGTCTCCTGGATCATAATCTTCCTAAAAATCACGTTCCCAAAGGTTTCATTCCGTTTGGACTCCGTTTGATATTCCTTTTCTGCAAAACTCTGAAATAGGCAAAAAACAGCAATTCTGGGCTGGGCCTCCGGTTAATAGGTTAGTCCCAAAAATAATATAGAAGTGAATAATAAAGCCCAATAATGTCCAAAACAGTAGATAATATAGCATGGAGCAATCAAAAATTATAGATACGTTGGAGACGTATCAATAGGCGAGGTTGCCGATGCGTTCCAGGATGGTGAAAGGGATGTAGAACTTGTATGCCAGGTTGTGGAAGGGGCTGTCGGATTGCGGGTTCCGGCAAAACCCTTAAGGTTCGAACTCTGGGGTGCGCGCGAAGTTCTTTCCCTACCGATCTACGCCCTAGCTTGCTAAGATCTCGCGGACGAACTCAACGAACTCACGACACAAGAGACACAAGATTTATACTGGTTCAGGCCACTGTTGTGGTGTAATACCCTACTCCAGTGTGGTGGTGGTGGATTGCCTCTTGGGCTGATGATGAATAGTACAAGGGGAAGAACAGCCTCCTGAGGCTGAGGTGTTCTTGTGCTTGGTGTGTGGCTAAGGATCAGCTAAAGATCAGATGCCTCCTACGGTGGCGGCTAGTCCTATTTATATAGGCCCTGGTCCTCTCCCCAAATATTGAGCGGGAAGGGAGCCAACGACGGCCGATTTGAAAGGGGACAGCTAGTATAGCCTATCCTGACAAAAGCGGTCTTCGCCTGCCAAAGGCTCTGGTGGTGACGCCGCTTCGGGCTCCACGGTGACCTCCGTCTTGCCGTCCTGCTGGTCTTGGTCTCATTGCACCGATATGGAAACCTTTGCTTGACGCCTTGGTACTCCGTGCATGCGCTTGCTTCCTTAGCACCAAAGGGGAAACAAGGACACTACGCGCGCTGGCGCCGGCCTGGCGCCAGCCTGATCCTGATCGTCATGGCTCACGTCACGAGAACCTCATGAGGTTTGCCCTGCCTTGATCTCTCCGCTCCTCGCGAGTCGACCCGGTGAGGCCGCTACTAAGGAGGTCTTGTGTCGTCCGCCTCGCGAGGCTTGGCCCCTCGTGAGGGTCTTGAACGCCTTGTTGATGAAGATATGGGTCGTACGGGCCCGCACGCAGAGCCACGCCGTGGGCCACAGGCAGGCAAGTCTGGGGACCCCCGTTCCCAGAACGCCGACAGTAGCCCCCGGGCCCAAGGCGCGCTCGGGCTTGGCTTCGAGGCGAAGCCAAAGGTCAAGTGCGGAGAGCCGCGGGCCCCAAAAGCCTGCGGCCTCGGTCGATGCGTGGCGGTTGTTGGATGTGGGCGTCTCCGCTACCCCACGTTGCCTCAGCAACTGCCCGACTTGACAAGTCCCTGCGACATGCAAGGAAAACCATCATTACCTGTGATCGTGGGGGGCGTTGGTTGGCCTTCTCCTGCTATAAATGAGGAGGGGGGCAGAGCCCCCGTCGCCCATTTCTTCCCATTCCGCTTGCTTCTTCCTCCTCCACTCCACTGCTAGTAGCAACACCAATGGCGTCGTCGAAGAGGTTCTCTGCCGCGGAGAAGGGGAAGGCCCCTCGCGAGGGGCCCGGCTCCCCGGCGCCCAAGCGTGGGCGTGGCCGTCCCCGCAAGCACACTGCGACCCCCGCCGCGCCCCCCCACTCCCGGGGTGGCGCCCTGCGCGTGGTAGGGGTCGCTCCGGTCGCGATAGCCCCGTCGATAAAGGGAGACGTGCCGTGGTTGCGCGGCCTCCCCGGCCGCGCTTCCACTCGCCGGAGGTGCTGCCGGAGTTCGTCGTCTGGTCGGAGAACCCGGCTGGCAACTGGCTTCAACTCCCGCGCTTCTTCGTCGACGAGCTGCCAGCCTCCGGTCCAGGCGGGCTCTGGCTGCAGGCGGACGGTTGCTGCAGCGGGGCTTCTTGGGTCGTGGTCGAGGTCTCCGCCGCGGGCAACATAGCCCTGGCTCGCGGTTGGCAGACGTTCGCCCCCGCGCGCGGCCTGGGCAGGCGGTGCACCCTCCATTTCAAGTATGACGGTGACGCGACCCTCTATGTGAGGGTGTTTGGGGAGGATGGTCGCCGCACCGGGTGCTGCCCGGAGGTGAACGATGGCGAGGAGGTGCTTGGCCTTGGCGACGGTCACGACGAGGACGAGGGCGAACTCGCCCTCGGCGCAGGCCGCACCTCGCCCAGCGGCGAGGAGGTGCTTGGCCTTGGCGATAGCCGCGACGAGGATGAGGGCGAACTCGCCCTCGGCGCCGGCCGTGCCTCGCCCAGCTACGGTGGCTCTTCCCTCGGCGACAGCTCCAGCAGTGGTGGCTACGACCAGCCGCCTAGCCGTCACGCTCGCTTCGAAGGTGGCAGTGGGTCGTCTCATCGCCGCGCCTCCATGAAGCATGAGGAGGGGTCCGGCTGAGCTCAGGGCGACACCAAGGATCTGCCCCCGTGGACCGCTGTAGGCGCTGCTTTTGCTTTGTTCTTCCTTTCCTTCCTGCATCAAAAGGACACCAGTATGGGCCCTGGAGGGGCGTGTGTCGAACTATGATTCCTCAATCATTATGCTATGTTTGTTGTTTCCGTGCGGTGTCGTTATTTTGTGTTGAGATAACTTAGCTTGGTAGGTTCGGGGTAGCCTCCTCTTAGCGAGGAACTTGTTTCCTGGTGCCTGTCAAGGCCATTCTTGACTCGGTGGTCGTTTAGGAGCTGCAAAAAAATCCGTTAAGAGGAGGCTCGCTAGGGGGCTTATCGTCCACCCGAGCCTTGACCCAGCGCTTCGTATCGCGAGACCCGAGGGGCACGGATTAGGAGAGGTGCGCCAGCTTGTGGGCTCGAACGAGGGTGCCTCGCGAAAAAGCAGACGGAAGGCACAGAGAAGGAAAAATGCTCGTGAGGGCACCTGCCTAGCCCCCTCGCGAGGTAAGCAAGAGAGGGAAAACGAGTTAGCTAGAGTCAGAAATAGCGGCGAAAGGCGACGGAACCAAATCAGCAAAGAACACCAGAAGCAAACTTCGATTAAAATAAGGGGAGCCAACTACAGAAAGCAAATGAAAAGCCGTGTCCGGCACCTAGTCTAGTCTTCAAGTCTTCTCACCAGCGTGGAGCTAAGTGCTGCCACTAAGACGTGGGAGGGAGCCCCCGAGGCCCGAGGGCGGCACTCCCGAGACTCCGGGGCGTGTACAACCCCACTCATTATTACGTGAGAGTGTCACGGGCGGCGATTCTTCATAGGCACCGGGCCTTCTTCACAGGCACTGGGCCTTTCTTCACAGGCACTGGGCCTTGCTTCATGGGTAGAACTTCCGGAGGTGCTGGATGTTCCAGGCGTTCTGGATGGGTACCCCGTCCTGCGTCTCCAGGCGCGCGGCGCTAGGCTTGGAGACATGGACGACCTTGAACGGGCCCTCCCACATGGGTGAGAGCTTGTGCAGCCCTTCCCTGGAGAGAACCCGCCTCAGGATGAGGTCGCCCGCCTCGAGCGTCCTGGAGCGGATGTTGCGGCAGTGGTATCGCCGCAGCGCCTGCTGGTACCTTGCCGCCCTCAGTGCAGCTTCGCGGCGACGTTCCTCCCCTAGCACGAGGTCCATCCCCCACGTGGCGTCCTGCTGCGTTTCATCAAATGCCAGGACCCGTGCGGAGCGATGCTTGACTTCATGAGGGAGGACCGCTTCGGCTCCGTAGATGAGGAAGAACGGGGTCTCGCCCGTTGGCTTGGTGGCGGTGGTGCGGATGGACCACAGCACGGACTGGAGCTCGTCATGCCAGCCCCTGCCGCAGGCCTCGAGCTTCTTCTTGAAGGTCCTGGTCTTGAGGCCCCTCAGTACCTCTGCGTTGGCGCGTTCGGCCTGACCATTGCTCCTGGGGTGCGCCACCGAAGCGTAGCAGATCTGCGTTCCAAGGTTAGCACAGTATGTTTTGAAGAGGTTACTAGTGAACTGCGGGCCGTTGTCTGTGATGATGCGGTTGGGAACCCCGAAGCGGCTCACGAGACCCTTGATGAACTTGATTGCGGAGCCAGCTGGGATAGTGCGGACAGCTTCCACCTCTGCCCACTTGGTGAACTTGTCGATGGCGACGTAGAGGTAGCGGTAGCCCCCAGGCGCTCGAGGGAACGGGCCCAAGATGTCCAACCCCCAGACCGCGAACGGCCATGTGAGCGGGATGGTCTGGAGGCCCTGAGCCAGCTGATGGATCTGCTTGGCGTGGAACTGGCAGGCTTCACAGGACTTCACCAGCTCGGTCGCGTCGTTGACGCCGTGGGCCAGTAGAATCCGCTGCGGAATACCTTGCCGACGAGGGTCCGTGATGACGAGTGGTGCCCGCAGTCCCCACCGTGTATGTCAGATAGCAAGTCCTTCCCCTGGTCTCTGGAAATGCAACGTAGTGAAACATCATTTGGTCGCTTCCTGTATAACTCACCGTCTCGAATGCAGTACGCCGTGGCTTGCCGGGCCACGTGCTCCGCGTCCTCCTCCTTCTCCGGCGGCGTCCCTTGCATCAGGTATTCCTTGAATTCCTTGATCCAACATTCCTCCTGGGGCTCGAGCGTTGAGAGTAGGCGCGTTCCTGAGGTCGGGCCACAGGTCGGGGCTCCTGTGGCAGGCGGCTGCGGGAGTTCCTCCCGAGGCTGAGCTGTCCTTGAAAGTGGTGGTGTCGCTGATGGCTTGAAGAGCCGCTCCTCAAAGACGCCGGGCTCTTGGGGCTGTCGCTTGGATGCCCTCTTGTCAATGTCGTCAGCTTCCTTGTTTGTGCCCCGGGGCACATGCTGCAACTCCAGGCCCAGGAATTGCTTCTCCATCTTGCGCACCTCCGCGAGGTATGCCTCCATGTGCTCGTCCTTCGGCTTGTACACCTTGTTGGAGAAATTGACGACAAGCTGTGAGTCGCCTCTAACGGTGAGGCGCTTCACCCCCAGCGCTGTCGCAGCTTTCAGGCCAGCTATAAGGCCTTCGTATTCTACGATGTTGTTGGAGACCTTCTCGCCCTACTGAAAGCAGAGTTGTACAACGTAGTTGAGCCTGTCTTGAGTGGGCAAGACGAGTACTGCTCCAGCCCCCGCGCCCTAGTGCGCGAAGGCGCCATCGAAATACACGACCCAGCCGTCTGGCGCCTCACTTCCCGGCGAGGTGGTCCGGTCCTTGCTTACTTCAAGCTTCGGGGCATCTGTCCATTCTGCCATGAAATCAGCGAGTGCAGCTCCCTTGATGACCCTGGTAGTGCTGAATTCCAACTGGAACGCCTGCAGCTCGATGTTCCACTCAGCGACTCTCCCAGTAGAGTTGGGGCTCCTGAGCACCCTCTCCAATGGGTAGGCTGAAACGACCTTGATGGGGTGACCCTGGAAGTAGTGCCGCAACTTCCGTGAGGCCACCAGGAGCGCGAGCAAGAGCTTCTGCGGCATGGGATATCGTGCCCTTGCGTCCCGTAACACTGTGCTGATGAAATACACCGGGTGCTCGACGAGGGCTGGCGCGTTGGTGAGGCTCGTGTCTTGCTAAAGTTGTGGCGTCTTTTGAGGTGGTGGAACTCCCGATGCCTGATCGCTTGCGGGAATCTCGGCGACGTCGTCCTGCCGAGCTTGGTCTTCTGTTGATGCCGCTACGGCTCTTGCTGCGCCTTCCTGATCTTGCGTCATCCCGGCCGTCGGCGTAGCTTGGCGCGATGCGCCCT
Source organism: Triticum aestivum (assembly GCF_018294505.1). Classification (NCBI taxonomy): domain Eukaryota; kingdom Viridiplantae; phylum Streptophyta; class Magnoliopsida; order Poales; family Poaceae; genus Triticum; species Triticum aestivum. Next base: position 380,341,217 of record NC_057796.1, read on the forward strand.
TGGCTTGGTGCTCTTCCCGAACCGCCACCAGCGCCGCGCTGGCGGAGTATGGGGTGGCGGCAAGATAGAGTACTAGAGGCTCAAGAGGTCGTGGCGCCACCATCATTGGAGGGCTGGTCAGGTATCTCTTGAAGTCTTGAAAATCTCGGTCGGCCTCCGGGGTCCACTCGAATGGGCCCTTCTTCTTCATCAGCTTGAAGAAGGGTAGGGCGCGCTCTCCCAGCTTGGAGATGAAGCGTCCCAACGCAGTTACCCGACCAGCCAGCTTCTGCATTTCCTTGAGGGTCTGCGGTGGGCTCATGTCCTCAATGGCATTGATCTTCTCCGGATTCGCCTCGATCCCTCTGTGGGACACGAGGAATCCCAGCAGCTTGCTGGAAGGGACACCGAACATGCACTTCTCTGGGTTAAGTCGCAAGTTCACCTGGCGCAGGCTCGCGAAGGTCTCCTCCAGATCTTGGATCAGGGTTCTTGCCTCTCGAGACTTCACCACAATGTCGTCGACGTAGGCCTCCGTGTTTCTCCCGAGCTGCCGCCCTAAGGCGATGTGCATCAACCGCTGAAAGCTCGCGCCCTGCGTAACCCGAAAGGCATGCAAGTGTAGCAGTACACCCCACACGGGGTCAGGAAGGCTGTCTTCTCCACATCTTCTACCGCCATCTTGATCTGGTGATACCCTGAGAACGCATCCAGGAAGCACAGCAGGTCGCACTCGGCGGTAGAGTCGATGATTTGGTCAATGCGTGGAAGCGGGAATGGATCTTGGGGACAGGCCTTGTTGAGATTGGTGAAGTCGACGCACATTCGCTCCTTCCCGAATTTCTCCGGCACAATGACGGGGTTTGCCAGCCATTCGGGGTACTGAACCTCGTGAATGGTACCCGCCGCCTCTAACTTGCAGGTTTCTTGGACGATGAAGGCCTGCTTCTCCGTGGACTGCTGTCTCGCCCGCTGCTTCACAGGGCACACATTGGGGCACACCCTTAAGTGATGCTGAATCACCTCTCTCGAGACCCCCCACCAGCTGATTGGGTTCCCATGCGAATATCTCCTTGTTTGCACGCAAGAACTTCACTAATGCTTCCTCTTGGCTTGGGTCGAGCCGGCACCTATGGTGAAGGTGGCTCCTGAGGACCCGTCCTCGTCGACCGGCACCTGCTTGGTTTCCGCCTTGTCTTGGGTGAACAACTGCTTCTTCTTGGTTGGTGCGGCTCCCCTGGGCTCGGGGGCGCCCGCGTCGACGGGTTGTACCGCCGCGGCGGTCCTGACGGCAAGCCTGAGCGCTGCCAGGGCCTCCTTGGCGTCCCCCTTGACGGTGAGGACGCCCTTGCTTCCAGGCATCTTCATGAGGTTGTAGGCCGGATGGGTCGCTGCCATGAACTGGGCCAGTGCTGGGTACCCGAGGATGGCGTTGTATGGGAGGCCGATGCGGGCGATGTCGAAGTCGACCAGTTTGGTGCGGTAGTTGTTGCGCGTGCCGAAGGTGACGGGGAGGCGGATCTGCCCCAGGGAGCGGGTGATACGTCTCCAACGTATCTATAATTTTTGATTGTTCCATGCTAGATTATATTCTGTTTTGGAAATTATTGGGCTTTATTATACACTTTTATATTATTTTTGGGACTAACCTATTAACCGGAGGCCCAGTCCAGAATTGCTGTTTTTTGCCTATTTCAGAGTTTCGCAGAAAAAGAATATCGAACGGAGTCCAAACGGAATGAAACCTTTGGGAACGTGATTTTTGGAAAGAACGTGATCCAGAGGACTTGGACCCTACGTCAAGAAAGCTACCAGGAAGGCACGAGGTAGGGGCGCGCCCTCCACCCTTGTGGGGCCCACGTTGCTCCACCGACGTACTTCTTCCTCCTATATATACCTACGTACCCCCAAACTACCAGATACGGAGCCAAAAACCTAATTCCACCGCCGCAACCTTCTGTACCCGTGAGATCATTTCTTGGGGCCTTTTCCGGAGCTCCGCCGGAGGGGGCATCGATCACGGAGGGCTTCTACATCAACACCATAGCCTCTCCGATGATGTGTGAGTAGTTTACCTCAGACCTTCGGGTCCATAGTTATTAGCTAGATGGCTTCTTCTCTCTCTTTGGATCTCAATACAATGTTCTCCCCCTCTCTTGTGGAGATCTATTCGATGTAATCTTCTTTTGCGGTGTGTTTGTTGAGACCGATGAATTGTGGGTTTATGATCAAGTTTATCTATGAACAATATTTGAATCTTCTCTGAATTCTTTTATGTATGATTGGCTATCTTTGCAAGTCTCTTCGAATTATCAGTTTGGTTTGGCCTACTAGATTGATCTTTCTTGCAATGGGAGAAGTGCTTAGCTTTGGGTTCAATCTTGTGGTGTCCTTTCCCAGTGACAGTAGGGCCAGCAAGGCACGTATTGTATTGTTGCCATCGAGGATAACAAGATGGGGTTTATATCATATTGCATGAGTTTATCCCTCTACATCATGTCATCTTACTTAAAGCGTTACTCTGTTCTTTTGAACTTAATACTCTAGATGCATGCTGGATAGCGGTCGATGTGTGGAGTAATAGTAGTAGATGCAGGCAGGAGTCGGTCTACTTGTCGCGGACGTGATGCCTATATACATGATCATACCTAGATATTCTCATAACTATGCTCAATTCTGTCAATCGCTCAACAGTAATTTGTTTACCCACCGTAATACTTATGCTCTCGAGAGAAGCCACTAGTGAAACCTATGGCCCCTGGGTATATTTTCTATCATATTAATCTCCAGTCAACAAGCTATTTCTTTTGCCGTTTATTTTGCTTTCTTTACTTTGCATCTTTATCATAAAAATACCAAAGATATTGTCTTATCATATCTATCAGATCTCACTTTCGTAAGTGACCGTGAGGGAATTGACAACCCCTTTATTGCGTTGGTTGCGAGGATTTTATTTGTTTGTGTAGGTGCGAGGGACTCGTGTGTGGCCTCCTACTGGATTGATACCTTGGTTCTCAAAAACTGAGGGAAATACTTACGCTGCTTTACTGCATCACCCTTTCCTCTTCAAGGGAAAACCAACGCAGTGCTCAAGAGGTAGCAAGAAGGATTTCTGGCGCCGTTGCCGGGGAGTCTACGCAAAAGTCAACATACCAAGTACCCATCACAAACCCTTATCCCTCGCATTACATTATTTGTCATTTGCCTCTCATTTTCCTCTCCCCCACTTCACCCTTGCCGTTTTATTCGCCCTTCTTCCGTTCGTCCTTTTGTTTGCTCGTGTTGCCATGTGCCTTCTATATGCTTGCATCTTCGCTTGCTGAAAACCTATTGATATGGATCCACTTAAAGTGTTCTACTTGGACCATCTTCGATCCTTATGCGCTCGTGCTGAAACCCCAACTAGCCTAGTTGATGGGAAATCTTTAGATGAGCATGCTCATTTTGTGCATCACCGTTTGTCTGAAAAAGGGAGACTCTTATGGAATCAAATAAACAGATTGTTGTGTTATGCTTGGAATCTTTGTGAAATTTGTGATTCTACTTGTTGCTCTAAGAACCCTAAAAAACACCTTCCCTACCTTTGTGAGTTTAATGAAAATGAAATCTTATCTTCTTATGCAAAGGGTGTTTATAGTTACTATGATATTGAACAAATTGAAGAATTTTTTGCTTTTAAGGGTGCTTATGAAGTTGCTTCATTACTCACTACGAATCTGAAAATTTTGACATACTTAAATATTGCTATGAAAACTATGCTCATAATGTCTATGTCAAAGAATTTATTGAGAGAATGACCATTGCTTTGGAAGAAAATAATGATACGCATGAATCTATAGATAATGATGATTCTGATGATTTGATTGAAATATCCCTTGATGAACATGATGCTTGCTATTCTTGTGACCATGATGCCAATATTTATGAAGATGAATTTGCTATAGTTCCTTATGTTAAACATAAGATCGTTGCTATTGCACCCATACTTGATAGTTCCTTCGATGAAAAGCATGATTGAAATAATGTTATTATAAATTTTATTAATGTCAATTGTGCTAGTAATATGCAAAACCCTAAGCTTGGGGATGCTAGTTTTGCTATGTCTACTATTTGTTGCAATGATCATGATTGGGGTGAATATTCTTTTGATCTTGAAAATTTATTTAAGCCCCATGATGAATATGAGATTGATAATAGTGTTTGCAATAATATTGAAAGTGGGTTAGGAAGAGTGTCAACTTTAGATCCCACATATTTGGAGAATGTGCAATCTTATGAAGTTTTTGATAAAAGTGGGTTTGGAGAGGTCATGACTTTAGTTAATGTTAATCCCACTATTTTGGAAGAGTGTCAACTTTGCATACATGTGGATCGTGTTAAGAATATGTTTTGTGATAGCTATATTGTTGAATTTTCTTATGATCCTACATGTAATTATTATGAGAGAGGAAAATATGGTGGTAGAAATTTTCATGTTACTAAATTACCTCTCGTTATGTTGAGATTGCTATTGTTTCTTTCCGCTTCCTTGCATATGCTAGTTTTTGCTTGCCTTGATAATTTGTTTGCCTATAAGATGCCTATGCATAGGAAGTATGTTATACTTATATGTGTTTGTCACGTGTTTTATGATGCTCTCTTTGTGCTTCAATTCTTGTCTTTCATGTGAGCATCATTGAAATCATCATGCCTAGCTAGGGGCGTTAAACGATAGCGCTTGTTGGGAGGCAACCCAATTTTATTTTTAGTTTTTTGCTTTTTGCTTCTGTTTATGAATAAATCTTTGATCTAGCCTCTGGTTAGATTTGTTTTTATGTTTTAATTAGTCTTTGTGCCAAGTTAAACCTATAGGATCTTCTTGGATGATAGTTATTTGATCTTGCTGAAAATTCCAGAAACTTTCTGTTCACGAAAACAATTGTTAAAAATCACCAGAACGTGATACAATATTGATTCCAATTGCTGCTGATCAATAAAAAAAATTTCTAGGTCTTCCTATTTTGGCTGAATTTTTTGAGTTCCAGAAGTTTGCGTTAGTTACAGATTACTGCATACTGTTCTGTTTTTTACAGATTCTGTTTTTCGTGTGTTGTTTGCTTATTTTGATGAATCTATGGCTAGTAAAATAGTTTATAAACCATAGAGAAGTGGGAATACAGTAGGTTTAACACCAATATAAATAAATAATGATTTCATTACAGTACCTTGAAGTGGTGTTTTGTTTTCTTTCGCTAACGGAACTCACGAGATTTTCTGCTGAGTTTTGTGTTGTGAAGTTTTCAAGTTTTGGGTGAAAGATTTGATGGATTATGGAACAAGAGTGGCAAGAGCCTAAGCTTGGGGATGCTCATGGCACCCCAAGATAATCTAAGGACACCAAAAAGCCAAAGCTTGGGGATGCCCCGGAAGGCATCCCCTCTTTCGTCTACTTCCATCAGTAACTTTACTTGGAGCTATATTTTTATTCACCACATGATATCTGTTTTGCTTGGAGCGTCTTGTATTATTTGAGTCTTTGTTTTTTTAGTTTACCACAATCATCCTTGCTGTACACACCTTTTGAGAGAGACACACATGATTCGGAAATTGTTAGAATACTCTATGTGCTTCACTTATATCTTTTGAGTTATATAGTTTTTGCTCTAGTGCTTCACTTATATCTTTTAGAGCACAGCAGTGGATTTGTTTTATAGAAACTTTTGATCTCTCATGCTTCACTTATATTATTTTGAGAGTCTTAAAACAATCATGGCAATTTGCTTTAATTATAATATCATGAGAAATTGGATGCTTGATAATTGTTTTGAGATATAAAGGTGGTAATATCATAGTTGTGCTAGTTGAGTAATTGTGGAATTGAAAAATACTTGTGTTGGAGTTTGTAATTCCCGTAGCATGCACGTATGGTGAACCGTTATGTAACAAAGTCGGAGCATGAGGTATTTATTGATTGTCATCCTTTGTGTGGCGGTCGGGGTCGCGCGATGGTTAACTCCTACCAACCCTTCCCCTAGGAGCATGCGTAGTAGTACTTTGCTTCGAGGGCTAATAAATTTTTGCAATAAGTATATGAGTTCTTTGGCTAATGTGAGTCCATGGATTATACGCACACTTACCTTTCTGCAATTTTCTAGCCTCTTCGGTAGCGTGCATTGCCCTTTCTCACCTTGAGAGTTGGTGCAAACTTCGCCAGTGCATCCAAACCCCGTGATATGATACGCTCTATCACACATAAACCTCCTTATATCTTCCTCAAAACAGCCACAATACCTACCTATTATGACATTTCCATAGCCATTCAGAGATATATTTCCATGCAACTTTCCATCGTTTTGTTTATCATGACACGCTCCATCATTGTCATATTGCCTTGCATGATCATGTAGTTGACATTGTATTTGTGGCAAATCCACCATTCATAATTCTTTCATACATGTCGCTCTTGATTCATTGCATATCCCGGTACACCACCGGAGGCATCCACATAGAGTCATATTTTGTTCTAATTCATGAGTTGTAAGTAAATAAAAGTGTGATGATCATCATTATTAGAGCATTGTCCCAAGTGAGGAAAGGATGATGGAGACTATGATTCCCCCACAAGTCGGGATGAGACACCGGACTAAAAAAAGAGGCCATAAAAAAAGAGAAAAGGCCCAAATAAAAAAATGAGAGAAAAAGAGAGAAGGGACAATGTTACTATCCTTTTACCACACTTGTGCTTCAAAGTAGCACCGTGATCTTCATGATAGAGAGTCTCTCATTTTGTCGCTTTCATATACTAGTGGGAAATTTCATTATAGAACTTGGCTTGTATATTCCAATGATGGGCTTCCTCAAATGCCCGAGGTCTTCGTGAGCAAGCAAGTTGGATGCACACCCACTTAGTTTCTTTTGTTTGAGCTTTCATACACTTATAGCTCTAGTGCATCCGTTGCATGGCAATCCCTACTCCTTGCATTGACATCAATTGATGGGCATCTCCATAGCCCGTTGATTAGCCTCGTTGATGTGAGACTTTTTCCTTTTTTGTCTTCCCACATAACCCCTACCATTATACCTTATTCCACCATAGTGCTATATCCATGGCTTGCGCTCATGTATTGCGTAAGCGTTGAAAAGGCTGAAGCACGTTAAAAAGTATGAACCAATTGCTTGGCTAAAATCGGGGTTGTACATGATATGAATATTTTGTGTGGGGAAGATGGAGCATAGCCAGACTATATGATTTTGTAGGGATAACTTGCTTTGGCTATGTTATTTTGATAAGACATAATTGCTTGGTTAACATGCTTGAAGTATTATTGTTTTTATGTCAACATTAAACTTTTATCTTGAATCATATTAAATCTGAACATTCGTGCCACAATAAGAAGAATTACATTGAAATTATCCTAAGTAGCATTCCACATCAAAAATTCTGTTTTTATCATTTACCTACTCGAGGACGAGCAGGAATTAAGCTTGAGGATGCTTGATACGTCTCCAACGTATCTATAATTTTTGATTGTTTCATGATATATTATATTCTGTTTTGGACATTATTGGGCTTTATTATACACTTTTATATTATTTTTTGGGACTAACCTATTAACCGGAGGCCCAGCCCAGAATTGTTGTTTTTTTGCCTATTTCAGAGTTTCGCAGAAAAAGAATATCAAATGGAGTCCAAACGGAATGAAACCTTCGGGACGTGATTTTTGGAACGAACGTGATCCAGAGGACTTGGACCCTACGTCAAGAAAGCTACCAGGAAGGCACGAGGTAGGGGGGCGCGCCTACCCCCCCAGGCGCGCCCTCCACCCTCGTGGGGCCCACGTTGCTCCACCGACGTACCTCTTCCTCCTATATATACCTACGTACCCCCAAACTACCAGATACGGAGCCAAAAACCTAATTCCACCGCCGCAACCTTCTGTACCCGTGAGATCATTTCTTGGGGCCTTTTCCGGAGCTCCGCCGGAGGGGGCATCGATCACGGAGGGCTTCTACATCAACACCATAGCCTCTCCGATGATGTGTGAGTAGTTTACCTCAGACCTTCGGGTCCATAGTTATTAGCTAGATGGCTTCTTCTCTCTCTTTGGATCTCAATACAATGTTCTCCCCCTCTCTTGTGGAGATCTATTCGATGTAATCTTCTTTTGCGGTGTGTTTGTTGAGACCGATGAATTGTGGGTTTATGATCAAGTTTATCTATGAACAATATTTGAATCTTCTCTGAATTCTTTTATGTATGATTGGCTATCTTTGCAAGTCTCTTTGAATTATCAGTTTGGTTTGGCCTACTAGATTGATCTTTATTGCAATGGGAGAAGTGCTTAGCTTTGGGTTCAATCTTGCGGTGTCCTTTCCCAGTGACAGTAGGGGCAGCAAGGCACGTATTGTATTGCTGCCATCGAGGATAACAAGATGGGGTTTATATCATATTGCATGAGTTTATCCCTCTACATCATGTCATCTTACTTAAAGCGTTACTCTGTTCTTTTGAACTTAATACTCTAGATGCATGCTCGATAGCGGTCGATGTGTGGAGTAATAGTAGTAGATGCAGGCAGGAGTCAGTCTACTTGTCGCGGACGTGATGCCTATATACATGATCATACCTAGATATTCTCATAACTATGCTCAATTCTGTCAATTGCTCAACAGTAATTTGTTTACCCACCGTAATACTTATGCTCTCGAGAGAAGCCACTAGTGAAACCGATGGCCCCGGGTCTATTTTCTATCATATTAATCTCCAGTCAATAAGCTATTTCTTTTGCCGTTTATTTTGCTTTCTTTACTTTGCATCTTTATCATAAAAATACTAAAAATATTATCTTATCAGATCTCACTTTCGTAAGTGACCGTGAAGGGATTGACAACCCCTTTATTGCGTTGGTTGCGAGGATTTTATTTGTTTGTGTAGGTGCGAGGGACTCGTGCATGGCCTCCTACTGGAATGATACCTTGGTTCTCAAAAACTGAGGGAAATACTTACGCTGCTTTACTGCATCATCCTTTCCTCTTCAAGGGAAAACCAACGCAGTGCTCAAGAGGTAGCAGCGGACGGTGCCGCCACCAACTCCTGAGAAAGGCTTGCTGAGGCTGAGCTGCTCGAGCGGCACGTGAAGAAGGTTGAAGGACTCCACAGAGAGCAAGTTGAGGCCGGCGCCGCCGTCGATGAGGGTCTTGGTGACGGCCATGTTGCAGATGGTGGGTGTGCAGAGCATCGGGAGCATGCCCGAGCCGGCGGTGGTGACTGGGTGGTCTTCTGAGTTGAAGGCGAGGTCGGCCTCGGGCGCAGCCCAGCCCGGCGGAGCCCCCGAGCGCTTGGAAGCGGCGCCGATCTGGCGGAGGAATGGCTTGATATGGCAATCTGAAGGCGGTGCTTGAGGACCGCCTAGCACGGCCGCGACCGCGTGGTGCACCGGTGCCGCATAGCGCGCAGTGAAGAGGCCACGCAACTCCTCCCAAGACGCCACCGTGGATCCGGGGAGGTTGAGCAGCCAGGCGCGCGGCTCGCCAGTGAGGGCCATGGGGAGCCAGTTGGCCATGACCTTGTCATCCCCTCCGGCCTCGAGGACGGCCTCCTCATATACCAGTAGGAAAGCTGACGGGTCCGCCGCGCTGTCGTAGCGCGGCGGCATCTCTGACTTGAACTTGGGCGGCCACTGCACCCGCCGCAAGGCGGGGGCCAGGGCTCGGAGTCCCCTGGCCCCGTCGTCGGCACCGGCCGTCGGAGCCAGGAGAGCGAGGCATCTGCCATGAGAGCGGAGTGCGGCGGCGACGGAGCGCAGACCGATGGAAAGAAAACCACGGCGCACCCCTACCTGGCGCACCAAATGTCGGATCGCGGGTTCCGGCAAAACCCTTAAGGTTCAAACTCCGGGGTGCGCGCGAAGTTCTTTCCCTACCGATCCACGCCCTAGCTTGCTAAGATCTCGCGGACGAACTCAACGAACTCACTGCACAAGGGACACACGATTTATACTGGTTCAAGCCACCGTTGTGGTGTAATACCCTACTCCAGTGTGGTGGTGGTGGATTGCCTCTTGGGCTGATGATGAACAGTACAAGGGGAAGAACAACCTCCTCAGGCTGAGGTGTTCTTGTGCTTGGTGTGTGGCTAAGGATCAGCTAAAGATCATAAGCCTCCTACGGTGGTGGCTAGTCCTATTTATATAGGCCCTTGTCCTCTCCCCAAATATTGAGCGGGAAGGGAGCCAACGATGGCCGTTTTGAAAGGGGACAGCTAGTACAGCCTATCCTGACAAAAGCGGTCTTCGCCTGCCAAAGGCTCTGGTGGTGACGCCGCTTCGGGCTCCACCGTGACCTCCGTCTTGCCGTCCTGCTAGTCTTGGTCTCGTTGCACCGATATGGAAACCTTTGCTTGACGCATTGGTACTCCGCGCCTGCGCTTGCTTCCTTAGCACCAAAGGGGAAACAAGGACACTGCGCGCGCTGGCGCCCGCCTGGCGCCAGCCTGATCCTGATCGTCATGGCTCACGTCACGAGAACCTCGCGAGGTTTTCCCTGCCTTGATCTCTCCGCTCCTCACGAGCTGACCCGGTGAGGCCGCTCCTAAGGAGGTCTTGTGTCATCTGCCTCGCGAGGCATGGCCCCTCGCGAGGGTCTTGAATGCCTTGTTGATGAAGATGGGCCGTACGGGCCCACGCGCAGAGCCACGCCGTGGGCCGCAGGTAGGCAAGTCTGGGGACCCCCGTTCCCAGAACGCCGATAGGGGCGGCTAGCAATGGAGACTTGCATGTACGGCTGGAGCTTGAGGAGGACTTGATGTCCAACAACGAACGTGCGCTCGGAGCGATGTTTGTCGGCGTGCTTCTCGAAACGATCTTGTGCGCAATTGAGGTGAGCCCGCAACATCTCTGTATGTGCTGCCCAATCGAGGTTGCATGTCGCCACATCAGCAGGCAGCTCGTCGCTGAAAGCTGGTAGCCCGCCCAGATTGGGGTCCCGTCTGTAGAGTGCCTTGAACAAAGAGCAGCAAAGCGATGAGTGGTGAGTGGAATTGTACCAGAACTCGGCCGCCGGTAGATACTTGCGCCATTGCATGGGGCGGTCGTCGGAGGAACATTTCATGGCACAGGTTCACCCTCTCACTCTGGCCGACCGTCTGGGGGTGGTAGGCCATGGAATAGAGGAGCTTGGTGCTGGCAGCCGCGAGAATTTCTCGCCACATGGCGCTCGTGAAGATCTTGTCGCAGTCAGAGACGATCGTATGCGGAACTCCATGGAGCATGATGATGGAGTCCCAAAATGCACGCGCCACCTGCATTGCGTTCAAGGGATGGCGCAGGGGGACGAAGTGCACAAACTTGGCCAAGCGGTCGACCACCACCATGACCGTTGAAAGTGCGTTAAGTCGACTAGAGGGGGGGGGGTGAATAGGCAATTTTTATGAATTCTTCACTGAGGAATTTCGGGTGAGGAAATTCCTTAGCGAAGAACTACTTGTAGCTGAATAAGTACTCAGATGCAGACATAACATAAGCATAGACATCATGATGAAATGAAAACAAACACAGAGTACAGAAAGCGTAAGCACAGGATAAATAGGATGAAGACAAACAGACTGAAGAAATTGAACTGAGGAAATTGAGAAAGTCTTCAGTCAAAGTCTTCAAACAGATATGAACAAGCACACAACACAGTAATGAGAAAATGGAAGGGTTGAGGAAATAGAACCGGTAGGCTTGGTGAAGACAGTGATTTGGTAGACCAGTTCCAACTGCTGCGACAATTGTACGTCTGGTTAGGGCGGCTAGGTATTCAAACCTGAGGACACATAGTCCCGGACACCCAGTCCTGAACACACAGTCCAGGACACTTAGTCCTCACCATATTCCCCTTGAGCTAAGGTCACACAGACCTCGCCCAATCACTCGTGGTAAGTCTTCAGGTGACTTCCAAACCTTCACAAACTCGGTCACTCGGCGATCCACAATTTCCTCTTGGATGCTCAGACCATGACGCCTAACCGTCTGGAAGATGCACAGTCTTCAAAGGTAACAAGCATCGGATCCACGCCGGATCAATCTCTTCAGTGATGCTCAATCACTTTGGGTTTGTAGGTGTTTGGGTTTGGGTTTTGGGTTTTCCTCACTCGATGATTTTCGCTCAAAGTCCTCGAAGGATGGGATGCTCTCAAATGACAAGTGTCAGTTTCTCTCGGAGCAGCCAACCAGCTAGTGGTTGTAGGGGGCGGCTATTTATAGCCTAGGGAGCAGCCCGACATGATAAGACATAAATGCCCTTCAATGATATGACCTTTAGGTGGATAAGATATTTTGGGACAGCTGGCGCGTAGCACGGCAACGGTCGGAAATTTGACTATCAAATTCCTCAGGGCTATCATGTTCCTCACTTGTAGGCAATCCGCACTGGTGAATTCCTAACTCCTCAGTCAGAACAAATTCCTCAGAGACTAGAAGAACTTTGTCTCTGTCACTGAAGAAATTGACTGAGCTGTATGAGATTTCCAATGGCTTCACTCGAAGGGATTGGTAGGTGTAGGATTTTGAGTTGAGCATCACTTGGAAACTTTTCCTTAGTTTTTCCTCGCCCCCCTTTAACAGTACGGTGTTTCCTATGACTCAAGAAAGAGAAAATGAAACTACGAAAACAAAGGTCTTCACGCTTCATGTTCCTTGTATGAATACCAAGTCTTCAGGGTTACACCAATTTCTTCACTTTCAATGTCTTCAGAAATCCAAAGTCTTCAGTCGAAGACATTCATTTTTAGGGGTCGCCTTCTCTATAAATATCAAACTCCTCATAGACTTATAGACCCGTGGACACTCACAAACGCATCAGTCCTTAACCTATAAGTCTTCAATACACCAAAATAACTAACGGGCACTAGATGCACTTACAACCGTGTCGAATCCCTCTGATGTAGGCAACTCTTCGACAAAATCCATGGCCAGGTCATGCCATGGTTCCATCGGAATTGGTAAGGATTGAAGCTTGTCGGTGGGGTGGCACAGTTCGTGCTTGGCCTGCTGACAGGTGCGACATTGATGAACGTAGTCTGCGGCCGCACGCTTGAGGCCCGGCCAGGTGAACAACTTGCACATGCGCTGGCAGGTTGCCGCGATGGCGGAGTGCCCTCCCACAACGCTGTCATGGAGGGCTGCGATCAGCTTGGTCTGGAGCACCGTGTTGATGCTGATCCAGAGTCGGTCTTCCTAACGGATGATGCCTTGCCGAAGCACTCGACCTGGATCATTAGAGTTCTGGATGGCGAGTTGCGCCAGAAGTTCCTGCACTGCTACATCTGTCTCGTAGGAGTTGGCTACTTCTTGCAGCCATTGGGAATGACAGACAGAGAGCACGTCGAGGGCGTGGATGTACGACCCACGAAAGCACGTCGGCGACGCCTTTATCGGCCCCCTTGTTGTATCGTAAGGAGAACTGAAGACCGACAAGCTTGGACATGGCCTTGCGCTGCAGCTCAGAGTTGAGTTGTTACTCCCCAAATGCGCACAAGCTCTTGTGGTCGGTGACGACCTCGAACGGCTTGCACTGCAAGTATGGTCGCCACTTGTCAACGACCATCATCACAGCGAGGAACTCCTCCTTCTCATACCTGGAAAGCTTCTGATCTTGATGCCGAGCATCTTGCTCATATACGCCACTGGATGGCCATTTTGCATGAGGATGGCGCCCACTCCTGTGTCGCACGCGTCGGCCTCAATCATGAACGGCTTGCTGAAGTCCGGGAGTGTGAAGACTGGCGTGCTGATCATTTCTTGCTTGAGAAGATCGAACGTTCCCGCGTGCGCTCGTCCCACTAGAACCCTTTCTTGGTGAGGAGCTGGGTGAGCAGCTTGGCGAGCACTCCATAGTTGGCGACGAACTTCCGGTAGTAGCTCGTGAGTCCAACGAACCCGCGCAGCTTGGTGGCGTTGCTGGGCACGGGCCATGCTTGCATGGCGCTGATCTTGCTTGCGCCGGTGGCGACACCCTCCTTGGAGATGATGTGGCGAAGGTGCTCGATAATGGGTTGCGCGAACAAGCACTTGCATGGCTTGGTGTAGAGCTCGTGTTGGTGAAGCGTGTCGAGCACCAGCCGTAGGTCCTGCAAGTCAGTTCTGAAGACAAGGATATCATCAAGAAATACAATGACAAACTTACGACTGTAGAGCACAAAGATGGAGTTCATCAGGCACTAGAACGTAGTCGGTTCATTGCAGAGGCTGAATGGCATGACTCAGAAATGGAAATGGCCGTGGAGCATTTTAAAAGCTGTATTTTCTTCATCTTCAGCACACATACAGATTTGGTGATAGCCAGCACGCATGTCGATCTTGGAGAAATAGGCGGCACCAGACAACTCATCAAGGAGTTCATCCACGACGGGAAGGGGAACTTGTTCTTTACTGTCACTTGGTTGAGCTGGCAAAAATCGATGCAAAATCTCCAACCACCGTCCTTTTTCTTCACCAGGAGGACGGGAGCCACGTAGGGGCGCATGCAGTGCACGATGACGCCGGTGTTAGGCATATCACATACTTGCTTCTTGATTTCGTCCTTCTGGGCTAGAGAGTATCAGTACTAGCGTGTGTTGATTGGAGGTGCGCCTGGCTCCAAGTTGATCCCGTGATCATACTGATGACGTGGTGGGAAGGTCATCAGTTCAGAGAACACATCTGCATACTCGTGTAGCACTTGCTAAATATTGGTGGCACGGGAGTTGGTCGTGCCTTTCTCTGTGGTTCCACGGTCACCAACGCTGCTGTCCGGATATCATTGGCAACCTCCATGCGGTGGAGCTCATACGCGTCCAGTTTAGATATGGGTGGCAGGTCTGTGGTTCTGACCACTTGGAGTTGTACTTGCTTGTCGTCGGTCTCGAATGCAATCGTCTTCTCCAGCCAGTGGCATTGCATCAGGTTGTGCGCACCCAACCAATCCATGCCCGGCACTCCGTCATAAGCACTGAGCTATAGCACGCGCAAGTTTGTGTGGAAGGTATGTCCCGGTACTTGCCAGGCGAGCTTGCGTATGAGGCAGTTGCAATGCAGGCATTGTCCATTGGTGACACGTACAAAGACTGGGGGGGAGAGCTTCAGTTGCTGTACCGAGATGTTTGATGAATGCCTAACTGACAAAACTGTGTGTGCTTCCAGAATCGACCAGGAGCATCATTACTTGGTCGCCCACCTGTGCGCGGATGCGAATGGTGGAAGGGGCTTCATCGCCTGTCACTGCATGTTGTGGCAGCGGACAAGACTCTGCATCTTGGGCGGCTAGTGGCTCCAACAATTTGAGTGCTCGAACGGTGTCGGCATACAAGATTTCGCCATACTCTCCAACTTCGATCATCATCATCACTCCCATGCGCTTGCACTAATGCTCCCAGGAGTACTTGTCGCCGCAGCAAAAATATAGTCCATTAGCGTGTCAGAAATCGTGCAGGTGGCATTCACGACAAAAGTTGTCTCCTCCCTGATGTTGAACTCCCATCCTGCGGGCCGTAATTGGTGCAGGCATAGTTGGTGGAGGCAGCGCTGGTGGTGGGCGTCCGACGGGTAGTGGACGGTGGCGCGGGACGTGCTGCTTCTCTAGCTCTTCCTCCTGGATGCGTGCAAACACCACTGCTCGTGTGATGCTCATTGGCGACTATAAGGGGACCCCAAGGCGGAGCTCATCCTTCAGTCCCAGCAAAAATTGTGACACAAAAAACTTGGGGCTAAGCGATGGATCTAGACACAACAAATGGTACATTGACGTCTCGAATTGCTGCCTATATTCCTAAACACCACCGGTCTGCTTCAGTTTGACCAGACGATCCATTTGAACCTCGAATTCTTTGGGTCCAAACTCTTCCTCAATTGCTATTCTGAAGTGTGCCCATGTCAACCCTAGGTGCGTCTGACAGTAAGCTTGCAACCACATCGCGGCCAGCCCCTCCATGTACAATGATGTTGTGGTGACGCAGTTGTGCTGCAACCTTGTACAGCTCAAAGTAGGAAACGCAACGCTCCAACCAGATATGGGGGGCGTCTCCATAAAACCTTGGGAAAACATGCTTGGGTGGTTTGGTGTAGTGGCCGCAGGTGTGGTCAGGCTCTAGTTGTGTCGGTGCTCTGGCGGGCAGCAACGTGTTGGGAACATAGCATGCAATTTCAAAAAAATTCCTATGATCACGCAAGATCTATCTAGGAGATGCATAGCAACGAGAGGGGGAGAGTGTGTCCACGTACCCTCGTAGACCGAAAGCGGAAGCGTTAGCTTAACGCGGTTGATGTAGTCGAACGTCTTCACGATCCAACTGATCAAGCACCGAACGTATGGCACCTCCGAGTTCTGCACATGTTCATCTCGATGACGTCCCTCAAACTCTTGATCCAGCAAAGTGTCAAGGGATAGTTTCATCAGCACGACGGCGTGGTGACGGTGATGGTGATGTGATCCGCGCAGGGCTTCGCCTAAGCACTACGACAATATGACCGGAGGAGTAAACGGTGGAGGGGGGCACCGTACACGGATAAGAAACAATTGATGTCCTTTGGGGGTGCCCCTGCCCCCGTATATAAAGGAGGGAGAGGGAGGAGGCCGGCCTAGGGGGCCCGCAAAGTGGGGGGAATCCCACTTGGACTCCAAGTCCTATTCGGCCCCCCTTCCTTCTTTCGGAGGGGGAAAGGGGGAAGGAGAGGGAGAGGGAGAGGGAGAAGGAAAGGGGGGCCGCGCCCCCCCCCCCTTTTCCAATTCGGACTCCCCATGGGGGGGCACGCGCCACCCCCTTGTGGGCTGCCCTCTCTCTCCCCTATGGCCCATGAGGCCCATTACCTTCCCCGGGGGGTTCCGGTAACCCCTCGGTACTCCGATAAATACCCGAAACACTCCGAAACCATTCCGGTGTCCGAATACTATCGTCCAATATATCAATCTTTACCTATCAACCATTTCGAGACTCCTCGTCATGTCCGTGATCTCATCCGGGACTCCGAACAATCTTCAGTCACCAAAACACATAACTCATAATACAAATCGTCATCGGACGTTAAGCGTGCGGACCCTACGGGTTCAAGAACTATGTAGACATGACCAAGACACATCTCCGATCAATAAACAACAGCGGAACCTGGATGCTCATATTGGTTCCTACATATTCTACGAAGATCTTTATCGGTCAAACCGCAATGACAACATACGTTATTCCCTTTTTCATCGGTATGTTACTTGCCCGAGATTCGATCGTCGGTATCTTCATACCTAGTTCAATCTCATTACCGGCAAGTCTCTTTACTCGTTCTGAATGCATCATCCCGTAACTAACTCATTAGTCACATTGCTTGCAAGGCTTATCATGAATGCATTACCGAGAGGGCCCAGAGATACCTCTCTGATACTCGGAGTGACAAATCCTAATCTTGATCTATGCCAACCCAACAAACACCTTCGGAGACACCTGTAGAGCATCTTTATGATCACCCAGTTACGTTGTGGCGTTTGATAGCACACAAGGTGTTCCTCCGGTATTCGGGAGTTGCATAATCTCATACTCAAAGGAATATGTATAAGTCATGAAGAAAGCAATAGCAATAAAACTTAATGATCAATCTGCTAAGCTAACGGATGGGTCTTGTCCATCACATCATTCTCCTAATGATGTGATCTCGTTCATCAAATGACAACACATGTCTATGGTCAGGAAACTCAACCATCTTTGATTAACGAGCTAGTCAAGTAGAGGCATACTAGGGACACTTTGATTTGTCTATGTATTCACACATGTATCAAGTTTCCGGTTAATACAATTCTAGCATGAATAATAAACATTTATCATGATATAAGGAAATATAAATAACAACTTTATTATTTCCTCTAGGGCATATTTCCTTCAGTCTCCCACTTGCACTAGAGTCAATAATATAGATTACATTGTAATGATTCTAACACCCATGGAGTCTTGGTGTTGATCATGCTTTGCTCGTGGAAGAGGCTTAGTCAACGGGTCTGCAACATTCAGATTCGTATGTATTTTGCAAATCTCTATGTCTCCCTCCTTGACTTGATCATGGATGGAGTTGAAGCGTCTCTTGATGTGTTTGGTTCTCTTATGAAATCTGGATTCCTTCGCTAAGCCAATTGCTCCAGTATTGTCACAAAAGATTTTCATTGGACCCGATGCACTAGGTATTACACCTAGATCGGATATGAACTCCTTCATCCAGACTCCTTCATTTGCTGCTTTCGAAGCAGCTATGTACTCCGCTTCACACGTAGATCCCGCCATGACACTTTGCTTGGAACTGCACCAACTGACAGCTCTACCATTCAATATAAATATGTATCCAGTCTGCGACTTAGAGTCATCCGGATCAGTGTCAAAGCTAGCATCAGTGTAACCATTTACGACAAGCTCTTTGTCACCCCCATAAATGAGAAACATATGCTTAGTCCTTTTCAGGTATTTCAGGATGTTCTTGACCGTTTTCCAGTGATACACTCATGGATTACTTTGGTACCTCCCTGCTAAACTTATAGCAAGGCACACATCAGGTCTGGTACACAGTATTGCATACATGATAGAACCTATGGCTAGGGCATAGGGAATGACTTTCATTTTCTCTCTATCTTCAGCAGTGGTCGGGCATTGAGTCTGACTCAACTTCACACCATGTAACACAGGCAAGAACCCTTTCTTTGACTGGTCCATTTTGAACTTCTTCAAAAGTTTATCAAGGTATGTGCTTTGTGGAAGTCCATTTAAGCGTCTTGGTCTATCTCTATAGATCTTGATGCCCAATATATAAGCAGCTTCACCGAGGTATTTCATTGAAAAATTCTTATTCAAGTATCCTTTTATGCTATCCAGAAATTCTATATCATTTCCAATCAACAATATGTCATCCACATATAATATTAGAAATGCTACAGAGCTCCCACTCACTTTCTTGTAAATACAGGCTTCTCCGAAAGTCTGTATGAAACCATATGCTTTGATCACACTATCAAAGCATATATTCCAACTCCGAGATGCTTGCACCAGTCCATAAATGGATCGCTGGAGCTTGCACACTTTGTTAGCACCTTTAGGTCGACAAAACCTTCTGGTTGCATCATAAATAACTCTTCTGTAAGAAATCGATTAAGGAATGCAATTTTGACATCCATTTGCCAAATTTCATAATCATAAAATGCGGCAATTGCTGACTGGTTCGAACAGACTTAAGCATCGCTATGGGTGAGAAGGTCTCATCGTAGACAACTCCTTGAACTTGTCAAAAACCTTTTGCAACAAGTCGAGCTTTGTAGACAGTAACATTACCATCAGCGTCAGTCTTCTTCTTGAAGATCCATTTATTCTCTATGGCTTGCTGATCATCGGGCAAGTCAACCAAAGTCCATACTTTGTTCTCATACATGGATCCCATCTCAAATTTCATGGCCTCAAGCCATTTCGCGGAATCTGGGCTCATCATCGCTTCCTCATAGTTCATAGGTTCATCATGGTCTAGTAACATGACTTCCAGAACAATATTACCGTACCACTCTGGTGCGGAACATCCTCTGGTTGACCTACGAGGTTCGGTAGTAACTTGATCTGAAGTTTCATGATCATCATCATTAGCTTCCTCACTAATTGGTGTAGGCATCACGGGAACAGTTTTCTGTGATGAACTACTTTCCAATTCAAGAGAAGGTACAATTACGTCATCAAGTTCTACTTTCCTCCCACTCACTTCTTTCGAGAGAATCTCCTTCTCTAGAAAGGATCCATTCTTAGCAACAAATATCTTGCCTTCGGATCTGTGGTAGAAGGTGTACCCAACAGTTTCTTTTGGGTATCCTATGAAGACGCACTTCTCCGATTTGGGTTCGAGCTTATCAGGCTGATGCTTTTTCACATAAACATCGCAACCCCAAACTTTAAGAAACGACAGCTTAGGTTTCTTGCCAAACAACAGTTCATATGGTGTCGTCTCAACGGATTTAGATGGTGGCCTATTTAATGTGAATGCAGCTGTCTCTAATGCATAACCCCAAAACGATGGTGGTAAATCGGTAAGAGACATCATAAATCGTACCATATCTAATAAAGTACGGTTACGATGTTCAGACACACCATTACGCTGTGGTGTTCCGGGTGGCGTGAGTTGCAAAACTATTCCACATTGTTTTAAATGAAGACCAAAATCGTAACTCAAATATTCGCCTCCGCGATCAGATCATAGAAACTTTATTTTCTTGTTACGATGATTTTCCACTTCACTCTGAAATTCTTTGAACTTTTCAAATGTTTTAGACGTGTTTCATTAAGTAGATATACCCATATCTGCTCAAATCATTTGTGAAGGTCAGAAAATAACGATACCCGCTGCGAGCCTCAACACTCATCGGACCGCATACATCAGTATGTATTATTTCCAATAAGTCAGTGGCTCGCTCCATTGTTCCAGAGAATGGAGTCTTAGTCATCTTGCCCATGAGGCATGGTTCGCAAGCATCAAGTGATTCATAATCAAGTAATTCCAAAAGCCCATGCGCATGGAGTTTCTTCATGCACTTTACACCAATATGACCTAAACGGCAGTGCCACAAATATTTTGCACTATCATTATTAACTTTGCATCTTTTGGCATCAATATTATGAATATGTGTATCACCATGATCGAGATTCAACAAAAATAGACCGCTCATCAAGTGTGCATGACCATAAAAGATATTACTCATATAAATAGAACAACCATTATTCTCTGATTTAAATGAATAACCGTCTCGCATCAAACAAGATCCAGATATAATGTTCATGCTTAACGCTGGCACCAAATAACAATTATTCAGGTCTAAAACTAATCCCGAAGGTAGATGTAGAGGTAGCGTGCCGATGGCGATCACATCGACATTGGAACCATTTCCGACGCGCATCGTCACCTCGTCCTTAGCCAATCTTCATTTAATTCGTAGCCCTTGTTTCGAGTTGCAAATATGAGCAACTGAACCAGTATCAAATACCCTGGCGCTACTACCAGCATTAGTAAGGTACACATCAATAACATGTATATCAAATATACCTTTCACTTTGCCACCCTTCTTATCCGCCATATACTTGGGGTAGTTCCGCTTCCAGTGACCAGTCCCTTTGCAGTAGAAGCACTCGGTTTCAAGCTTAGGTCCAGACTTGGGCTTCTTCCCGGGAGCAGCAACTTGCTTGCTATTCTTCTTGAAGTTCCCCTTCTTTCCTTTGCCCTTTTTCTTGAAACTAGTGGTCTTGTTAACCATCAACACTTGATGCTCCTTCTTGATTTCTACCTCCGCAGCCATGAGCATTGCAAAGAGCTCGGGAATCATCTTGTTCATCCCTTGCATATTATAGTTCATCACGAAGCCATTATAGCTTGGTGGCAGTGATTGAAGAACTCTGTCAATGACACTATCATCCAGAAGATTAACTCCCAGCTGAGTCAAGTGGTTATGGTACCCAGACATTCTGATTATGTGTTCACTGACAGAACTATTCTCCTCCATCTTGCAGCTATAGAACTTGTTGGAGACTTCATATCTCTCAACTCGGGCATTTTCTTGAAATATTAACAACAACTCCTGGAACATCTCATATGCTCCATGACGTTTGTCGCGGGATATCCACGGCCACCTATGGGACCAGGAGGCCCCTTGTTGGTTCGGCAGGGGGACGTCTCGCTGTACAAAGAGCAGACCAGCGTACGACAGCACGGCAGAGAGCGCACAAGCAATTTACCTAGGCTTGGGCCGCCGCGAGGCGTAAAACCCTACTCCTGCGTTGGTGGATTGATGGTGGAATGGAGGTGTGATACGTCCATTTTGCATCATGCTTTTATATCAATATTTATTGCATTATGGGCTGTTATTACACATTATGTCACAATACTTATGCCTATTCTCTCTTATTTTACAAGGTTTACATAAGGAGGGAGAATGCCAGCAGTTCGAATTCTGGGCTGGAAAAGGAGCAAATATTAGAGACCTATTATGCACAACTCCAAGAGTCCTGAAACTCCACGAAAGTTATTTTTGGAAATAATAAAAAATACTGAGCGGAAGAAATACCAGAGGGGGCCCACACCCTGGCCACGAGGGTGGGGGGCGCGCCCTACCCCCCTGGGCACGCCCCCTGCCTCGTGGGCCCCCTGTTGGCCCTCCGGTGCCCATCTTCTGCTATATGAAGTCTTTCGTCCGAAGAAAAATCATAAGCAAGCTTTCTAGACGAGACTCCGCCGCCATGAGGCGGAACCTTGGCGGAACCAATCTAGGGCTCCGGCAGAGCTGTTCTGCCGGGGAGACTTCCCTCCGGGAGGGGAAATCATCGCCATCGTCATCACCAACGCTCCTCTCATTGGGAGAGGGCAATCTCCATCAACATCTTCACCAGCACCATCTCCTCTCAAACCCTAGTTCATCTCTTGTATCCAATTCTTGTCTCATAGTCTGGGATTGGTACCTGTAGGTTGCTAGTAGTGTTAATTACTCCTTGTAGTTGATGCTAGTTGGTTTATTTGGTGGAAGATCATATGTTCAGATCCTATATGCATATTAATACCCCTCTGATTATGAACATGAATATGCTTTGTGAGTAGTTACGTTTGTTCCTGAGGACATGGGAGAAGTCTTGCTATTAGTAGTCATGTGAATTTGGTATTCGTACGATATTTTGATGAGATGTATGTTGTCTCTCCTCTAGTGGTGTTATGTGAACGTCGACTACATGACACTTCACCATTATCTGGGCCTAGAGGAAGGCATTGGGAAGTAATAAGTAGATGATGGGTTGCTAGAGTGACAGAAGCTTAAACCCTAGTTTATGCGTTGCTTCGTAAGGGGCTGATTTGGATCCACATGTTTCATGCTATGGTTAGGTTTACCTTAATACTTCTTTTGTAGTTGCGGATGCTTGCAATAGGGGTTAATCATAAGTGGGATGCTTGTTCCAAGTAAGGACAACACCCAAGCACCGGTCCACCCACATATCAAATTATCAAAGTACCGAACGCGAATCATATGAACGTGATGAAAACTAGCTTGACGATAATTCCCATGTGTCCTCGGGAGCGCTTTTCCTTATGTAAGAGTTTGTACAGGCTTGTCCTTTGCTACAAAAGGATTGGGCCACCTTGCTGCACTTTATTTACTTTTGTTACTTGTTGCTCGTTACAATTATCTTATCACAAAACTATCTGTTACCTATTATTTCAGTGCTTGCAGAGAATACCTTGCTGAAAACCGCTTATCATTTCCTTCTGCTCCTCGTTGGGTTCGACACTCTTACTTATCGAAAGGACTACGATAGATCCCCTATACTTGTGGGTCATCAAGACTCTTTTCTGGCGCCGTTGCCGGGGAGGGAAGCGCCTTTGGTAGGTGGAATTTGGTAAGGAAAAATTTATATAGTGTGTTGAAATTTACTGTCACTTGTCACTATGGAAAGTAGTCCTCTGAGGGGCTTGTTCGGGGTATCTTCACCCCGACCAGTAGAGCAAAGAGTTGCTCCTCAACCTACTAAACCTACTGAAAATGAAAATGTCTACTTTGAAATTCCTTCGGGTATGTTGGAAAAACTGCTAGCTAATCCTTTTGCAGGAGATGGAACAATGCATCCTGATGAGCACCTAATCTATGGGGATGAAGTTTGTGGATTATTTAAGCTTGCAGGTATACCCGATGATGTTATTAAGAAGAAGGTCTTCCCTTTATCTTTGAAGGGAGATGCATTGACATGGTATAGGCTATGTGATGATACGGGATCATGGAACTACAAACGATTGAAATTGGAATTTCATCAGAAGTTTTATCCTATGCATCTCGTTCATTGTGATCGCAATTATATATATAATTTTTGGCCTCGCGAAGGAGAAAGCATCGCTCAAGCTTGGGGGAGGCTTAAATCAATGTTATATTCATGCCCCAATCATGAGCTCCCAAGAGAAATAATTATTCAAAAAATTTATGCTCGGCTTTCTGATAACAATCGCACCATGCTCGATACTTCTTGTGCTAGCTCTTTTATGATGAAGACTATTGAATTCAAATTGGATTTATTGGAAAGAATTAAATGCAACTCTGAAGATTGGGACCTCGACGAAGGTAAGGAGTCAGGTATGACACCTAAGTTTGATTGTGTTAAAACTTTTATGGATGCCGATGTTTTCCGTAAATTTAGCACTAAATATGGACTTGACTCTGAGATAGTAGCTTCTTTCTGTGAATCTTTTGCTACTCATATTGATCTCCCTAAGGAGAAGTGGTTTAAATATCATCCTCCCATAGAATTAAAAGTAGCTGCACCTATTAAAGTTGAAGAAAAGACTATCACTTATAATGATCCTATTGTTCCTACTGCTTATGTTGAAAAACCACCTTTCCCTGTTAGGATAAAAGATCATGCTAAAGCTTCAACTGTGGTTCGTAAAAGCAATATTAGAACCTATACACCTCCTGAGCAAGTTAAAGTTGAACCTAATATTGCTATTGTTAAAGATCTCTTGGCTGATAATATTGATGGGCATGTTATTTATTTCTGTGATGAAACTGCTAGAATTGCTAAACCTTGTGCTAAAGATAAACACAGACCTGTGGTAGGCTTGCCTGTTATTTCTATTAAAATAGGAGATCATTGTTATCATGGATTGTGTGACATGGGTGCTAGTGCTAGTGCAATACCTATTGACTTATACAAAGAAATTATGCATGATATTGCACCTGTTGAGTTAGAAGATATTGATGTCACAATTAAACTTGCCAATAGAGATACTATATCACCAATGGGAATTGTTAGATCTGTTGAAGTCTTGTGTGGGAAAACTAAATATCCTGCTGATTTTCTCATTCTTGGTTCCCCACAAGATAGCTTTGTCCCATTATATTTGGTAGACCCTTCTTGAACACTGTTAATGCTAAGATAGACTGCAAAAAGGATGTTGTTACTATTGGTTTGGGTGATATGTCTCATGAGTTTAATTTCTCTAAATTTTGTAGACAACACCGCGAAGAGGAATTGCCTAGTAAAGATGAAATTATTGGTCTTGCTTCTATTGCCGTACCTCCTAGTGACCCTTTAGAACAATACTTGCTAGACCATGAAAATGACATGTTTATGAATGAAAGAAGGGAAATAGATGAAGTATTCTTTAAACAGGAACCCATCCTGAAACACAATTTGCCTGTTGAAATCCTAGGGGATCCTCCTCCACCCAAGGGTGATCCCGTGTTTGACCTTAAACCGTTACCTGATACTCTTAAATATGCTTATCTTGATGAGAAAAAGATATATCCTGTTATTATTAGTGCTAACCTTTCAGAGCATGAAGAAGAGAGATTATTGAAAACTCTGAAGAAGCACCGTGCTGCTATTGGATATACTCTTGATGATCTTAAGGGCATTAGTCCCACTCTATGTCAACACAAAATAAATTTGGAGAAAGATGCCAAACCAGTTCGTGATCACCAACGACGGCTGAATCCTAAGATGAAAGAAGTGGTAAGAAAGGAAATACTAAAGCTTCTTGAGGCAGGCATTATCTATCTCGTTGCTGATAGTCAGTGGGTAAGTCATGTCCATTGTGTCCCTAAAAAGGGAGGTATTACCGTCGTTCCTAATGATAAAGATGAATTGATCCCGCAAAGAATTATTACAGGTTATAGGATGGTAATTGATTTTTGCAAATTAAATAAAGCTACTAAAAAAGATCATTACCCCTTACCTTTTATTGATCAAATGCTAGAAAGATTATCCAAACATACACATTTTTGCTTTCTAGATGGTTATTCTGGTTTCTCTCAAATACCTGTGTCAGCCGATGATCAATCAAAGACCACTTTTACTTGCCCTTTCGGTACTTTTGCTTATAGACGTTTGCCTTTTGGTTTATGTAATGCACCTGCTACCTTTCAAAGATGCATGATGGCTATATTCTCAGATTTTTGTGAAAAGATATGTGAGGTTTTCATGGATGATTTCTCTGTATATGGATCCTCTTTCGATGATTGCTTGAGCAACCTTGATCGAGTTTTGCAGAGATGCGAAGAAACTAACCTTGTCTTGAATTGGGAGAAGTGCCACTTTATGGTAAATGAAGGTATTGTCTTGGGGCATAAAGTCTCTGAAAGAGGCATTGAAGTTGATAAAGCTAAGGTTGATGCCATTGAAAAGATGCCATGTCCCAAGGACATCAAAGGTATAAGAAGTTTCCTTGGTCATGCCGGTTTTTATAGGAGGTTCATTAAGGACTTCTCAAAAATTTCTCGGCCTCTGACTAATTTATTACAAAAAGATATACCATTTTCTTTGATGATGACTGTGTAGAAGCATTTGAAATACTTAAGAAAGCATTGATCTCTGCACCTATTGTTCAGCCACCTGATTGGAATTTACCCTTTGAAATTATGTGTGATGCTAGTGATTATGCTGTAGGTGCTGTTCTAGGGCAAAGAGTTGATAAGAAATTAAATGTTATTCAATACGCTAGTAAAACTCTAGACAATGCCCAGAGAAATTATGCTACTACTGAAAAAGAATTCTTAGCAGTTGTATTTGCTTGTGATAAGTTCAGACCTTATATTGTTGATTCTAAAGTAACTATTCACACTGATCATGCTGCTATTAAATATCTTATGGAAAAGAAAGATGCTAAACCTAGACTTATTAGATGGGTTCTCCTGCTACAAGAATTTTATTTGCATAGTATTGATAGAAAGGGAGTTGATAACCCCGTTGCAGACAACTTGTCTAGGTTAGAAAATGTTCTTGATGACCCACTACCTATTGATGATAGCTTTCCGGATGAACAATTAAATGTTGTAAATGCTTCTCGTACTGCTCCATGGTATGCTGATTATGCTAATTACATTGTTGCTAAATTTATACCACCTAGTTTCACATACCAGCAAAAGAAAAAGTTCTTCTAAGATTTCAGACATTACTTCTGGGATGACCCGCATCTTTATAAAGAAGGAGTAGATGGTGTTATTAGACGTTGTGTACCTGAGCATGAACAGGAACAGATCCTACGCAAGTGTCACTCCGAAGCTTATGGAGGACACCACGCTGGAGATAGAACTGCACATAAGGTATTGCAATCCGGTTTTTATTGGCCTACTCTCTTCAAGGATGCCCGTAAGTTTGTCTTATCTTGTAATGAATGTCAAAGAATTGGTAATATTAGTAGACGTCAATAAATGCCTATGAATTACTCACTTGTTATTGAACCATTTGATGTTTGGGGCTTTGATTATATGGGACCTTTTCCTGCCTCTAACGGGTATACACATATTTTAGTTGCTATTGATTACGTTACTAAGTGGGTAGAAGCTATTCCAACTAGTAGTGCTGACCATAACACCTCTATTAAGATGCTTAAAGAAGTTATTTTTTCGAGGTTTGGAGTCCCTAGATATTTAATGACTGATGATGGTTCACACTTTATTCATGGTGCTTTCTGTAAAATGCTTGCTAAGTATGATGTTAATCATAGAATTGCATCTCCTTATCACCCGCAGTCTAGTGGTCAAGTAGAATTGAGTAATAGAGAGCTCAAATTAATTTTGCAAAAGGCTGTTAATAGATCTAGAAATAATTGGTCCAAGAAACTTGATGATGCATTATGGGCTTATAGAACTGCATACAAAAATCCTATGGGTAAGTCTCCGTATAAAATGGTTTATGGAAAAGCATGTCACTTACCTCTCGAACTAGAACATAAGGCATATTGGGCTATTAAAGAGCTCAATTATGATTTCAAACTTGCTGGTGAGAAGAGGTTATTTGACATTAGCTCACTTGATGAATGGAGAACCCAAGCCTACGAAAATGCCAAATTGTTTAAAGAAAAAGTCAAAAGATGGCATGACAAAAGGATACAAAAGCGTGAGTTTAATGTAGGTGATTATGTATTGCTATACAACTCTCGTTTAAGATTTTTTGCAGGGAAACTTCTCTCTAAATGGGAAGGTCCTTATGTTATCGAGGAGGTCTATCGTTCCGGCGCCATAAAAATCAACAACTTCGAAGGCACAAATCCGAAGGTGGTGAACGGTCAAAGAATCAAACATTATATCTCAGGTAATCCTATAAATGTTGAAACCAATGTTATTGAAACCGTAACCCCGGAGGAATACATAAGGGACACTTTCCAGAATGTTTCAGACTCCAAAAAGGAATAGGTATGTGGTACGGTAAATAAACCGACTCCAAAACAGTTCTAAATGCAATCTTTCTCCGTTTTGGAATATTTAGAAAAATAGAAAAATAAGAAGCAGTCCGGGAAGGACACGAGGCCTCCACGAGGGTGGAGGGCACGCCCTACCCCCCTGGGCGCCCCCCTGCCTCGTGGGTGCCTCGTGTGCTCTCCGGACTCCGTTTTCTTGCACGATACGTATTTTGGTCGGTAAAAATTCATTATATAATCTCCCGAAGGTTTTGACTCCTGTATCACGCAAATATCCTCTGTTCTTGTTTCGAGCTGTTTTCTGTCAGGGTTGTCAAGGCCAGGCATCATGTCATCTCCCTCCTCCAACAATGGTGACAACGATGCTTGGCTAATGAAGATAGAGCTGAAGAGGGAACAACCCATGGAGATCAACAAGGATGAAGGGATCAAGAAGGCCACGGAGGACCAAGCTCTGGCAGCAAAAGACACCCTTCAACTTGATCGCAATCTTCTTACCCCAACTGAGATCGAAGCTTTCGAGATGATTGAGTTAGCTCGTATACAAAACAAGTATCTCACACGTGAAAATATTTTGTTGAAGGAGCATGTCGTCGCACTCAAGGGCATTATCCGCAAGTTGGAGGATCTCTTACGCTCGATGTGCGATTACCCATCACCAACAACTCCACCATCTTCTTCACCAGCAAAGGAGACATAATCACATGGGTATGGGCACTCCCCTTGGCAACTTCCAAGCTTGGGGGAGGTGCCCCGGTATCGTATCACCATCACATCTCCTATCTTTACCTTTTTCTTAGTTCGATCCTGTTAGTAGTATCTCAATCTAGTAGAATAAATTTTTTAGTATGATCTAGTTTTGAGTTTTGCGTTATGATCTCTCTATGTAATCGAGTCCGTGAGCTATATAATAAAGATTAGTGTTGAGTCAAGGGCTTGATTATCTTGCTATGATCTTGAGTGAATAAAAGAAAAGAGAAAAGAATAAAAAGAAATAAATAGATCATATTGATCTTATTGAGAGTAATGACTTCACATAGAAAGAGTATGATGATTAAAAATTGTTGGGAGTTGGCAAACATAGCTTTGGTCATTGTTGCAATTAATAGGAAGTAACAAAGAAAGAGAGGTTTCACATATAAATATACTATCTTGGACATCTTTTATGATTGGGAGCACTCATTAAAATATGACATGCTAAAGAGTTGATGTTGGACAAGGAAGACAACGTAATGGGTTATGTTTTTTATATCTGAGATAAAGTATATTGTCATGGATCATCCAACATGTTGAGCTTGCATTTCCCCCTCATGCTAGCCAAATTCTTTGCACCAAGTAGAGATACTACGTGTGCTTCCAAAAAACCCTTAAACCAGTTTTGCCATGAGAGTCCACCATATCTACCTATGGATTGAGTAAGATCCTTCAAGTAAGTTGTCATCGGTGCAAGCAATAAAAATTGCTCTCTAAATATGTATGATTGATTGGTGTGGAGGAAATAAGCTTTATACGATCTTGTGATGTGATAGAAATAGAAGCGACGGACTGCATAGTAAAGGTCTATATCACAAGTGGCAATATAAAGTGATGTTCTTTCGCATTAAGATGTTGTGCATCCAACCCTGAAAGCGCATGGCAACCTCTGCTTCCCTCTGCGAAGGCCCTATCTTTTATTATTATGTTCTACCTTATGCAAGAGTCATGGTGATCTTCACCTTTCCCTTTTTACATTTTATCCTTTGGCAAGCATAGTATGTTGCAAAGATCCTGATATATATATATATATCTAATTGGATGTAGGTTAGCATGAACTATTATTGTTGAAATTACCCTTGAGGTAAGAGGTTGGGAGGCGAAACTATAAGCCCCTATATTTCTCTGTGTCCGATTAAAACTCTGTAACCACAAGTATTGCGTGAGTGTTAGCAATTGTGAAAGACTAAATGATAGTTGAGTATGTGGACTTGCTAGAAAGCTCTGACATAGACTCTTTCTCATGTTATGATAAATTGCAATGACTGAGATTATAGTTTGTTGATTCTCAATAAAGTTTCTGGTTCATACTTTGCATTGTGAATAGATTATTACTTAAGCATAAGAAATCATATGACATTATCCATATATGTTGCTGTTATGAGAAGAATCATGATGCCCTCATCTCCGTATTTTGTTTTATCGACACCTCTACCTCTAAACATGTGGACATATTTATCGTTATCGGCTTCCGCTTGAGGACAAGCGAGGTCTAAGCTTGGGCGAGTTGATACGTCCATTTTGCATCATGCTTTTATATCGATATTTATTGCATTATGGGCTGTTATTACACATTATGTCACAATACTTATGCCTATTCTCTCTTATTTTACAAGGTTTACATAAGGAGGGAGAATGCCGGCAGCTCGAATTCTGGGCTGGAAAAGGAGAAAATATTAGAGACCTATTCTGCACAACTCCAAAAGTCCTGAAACTCCACGAAAGTTATTTTTGGAAATAATAAAAAATACTGAGTGAAAGAAATACCAGAGGGGGCCCACACCCTGGCCACGAGGGTGGGGGGCGCGCCCTACCCCCCTGGGCACGCCCCCCTGCCTCGTGGCCCCCCTGTTGGCCCTCCGGTGCCCATCTTCTGCTATATGAAGTCTTTCGTCTGAAGAAAAATCATAAGCAAGCTTTTGGGACGAGACTCCGCCGCCACGAGGCGGAACCTTGGCGGAACCAATCTAGGGCTCCGGCAGAGCTGTTCTGCCGGGGACACTTCCCTCCGGGAGGGGGAAATCATCGCCATCATCATCATCAACGCTCCTCTCATTGGTAGAATCTCCATCAACATCTTCACCAGCACCATCTACTCTCAAACCCTAGTTCATCTCTTGTATCCAATTCTTGTCTCATAGTCTGGGATTGGTACCTGTAGGTTGCTAGTAGTGTTAATTACTCCTTGTAGTTGATGCTAGTTGGTTTATTTGGTGGAAGATCATATGTTCAGATCCTATATGCATATTAATACCCCTCTGATTATGAATATGAATATGCTTTGTGAGTAGTTACGTTTGTTCTGGAGGACATGGGAGAAGTATTGCTATTAGTAGTCATGTGAATTTGGTATTCGTTCGATATTTTGATGAGATGTATGTTGTCTCTCCTCTAGTGGTGTTATGTGAACGTCGACTACATGACACTTCACCATTATTTGGGCCTAGAGGAAGGCATTGGGAAGTAATAAGTAGATGATGGGTTGCTAGAGTGACAGAAGCTTAAACCCTAGTTTATGCATTGCTTCGTAAGAGGCTGATTTGGATCCACATGTTTCATGCTATGGTTAGGTTTACCTTAATACTTCTTTTGTAGTTGTGGATGCTTGCAATACGGGTTAATCATAAGTGGGATTCTTGTTCAAGTAAGAACAGCACCCAAGCACCGGTCCACCCACATATCAAATTATCAAAGTACCGAACGCGAATCATATGAACGTGATGAAATCTAGCTTGACGATAATTCCCATGTGTCCTCGGGAGCGCTTTTCCTTATATAAGAGTTTGGCCAGGCTTGTCCTTTGCTACAAAAAGGATTGGGCCACCTTGCTGCACTTTATTTACTTTTGTTACTTGTTGCTCGTTACCAATTATCTTATCACAAAACTATCTGTTACCTATTATTTCTGTGCTTGCAGAGAATACCTTGCTGAAAACCGCTTATCATTTCCTTCTGCTCCTCGTTGGGTTCACACTCTTACTTATCGAAAGGACTACGATAGATCCCCTATACTTGTGGGTCATCAAGGTGGTGGAGCGTAGTACACTTGCCCGGTAGGGGTTGCCTTAGGGATGTTGCGACTACGCGCGTATGGGGGTGTGGGTTCATCAACTTTCCAACCCTTCTTACGGGTGCCATGGGCCTCCTTTTATAGATAAAGGGGTCATCACAATGGCAAAGTAGTCATTATGCACTGATATGATAGCTACCTAACTCTGCGGGCTAACAGGGCGCATTAAATGCACCGCTTAGTGTCACGTCGCCGGTTGCCCGGCAAGGCTTGCCAGGTTATCTTGCCAGCTCCGCGCCTGTTCTCTTGACACGTCGTAGGACGGGTGTCATCTGTGGGTTTCTTCTATAGGAAATGGCTGCCACTTAATCATCTTGCGGCTTGACACCACACCGACCGACGACGTGGGTCGTGGCTGAGTGGTTGGTGGAGTGGTTTGCCTCCGTGAGCCCCGGCAGGCCCTGTCGGGGCGCCTTGGGCGCCTGCTTCTGGGGGTAGCCTCACCCCTTGCCGGGCTCGCCTACCCGACAAGGGAGGCCCTTCTCTTGGCGACATCTCGCCCCTCTGGCCTGTCCTTAGTCTCTTTGAGTTGTATGTTGGTTCTTCGAATCTCTTGATCCTTTGAACTATGACTAGGGCTGGTGCTTCAATCTTGCTCTTGTGTCTATGCACAGTCTGGGCAACGGACCCAGGGTTTGTTGCACCGACAGAAGCCCCCGGGCCTGCCCCGAACGCGCTGTTGAGCGTCGTCGGGGTAGGGCCTAATAAGTGCACAGGCATGGGTTGCTTGAGGAGGCTGGTCTCTTGAGGTCTCATATGCTTCCTCATTAGTCTTGATTCCAGGCCAGTTTCCGGTTTCCCTGCGCGCCATGCGTAACACCGGGGGGGGGGAGCTTCGATCATGGCTTGAGGACTCTCCTCGCCCCACGATCACCGGGTGGAAACCGCCATCCCACTTGCTCCTCGTCCCACATGCACCTGCCACGTGTGCTGCATGCATTGGGTGTGGTAGGTGGTGGACGCGGAGGGCACGGGGAGGAGTGCCATGGCTGAAAACCGAGCGTCGGTGGTTGGAGTAGAGGGTCGGCCTTGATTTCCAAAGCTGCCGAAGGTGCAGAGAGGCCGCATTGGAGGAGCGGGGTGGCCATTTCCTTCGCGAGGGGCCAGCCCCCTGCCTCGTCCCCTCTATAAAAAGAGATAAAGGCAATACCTCTCTGCACACACTTCTCCCCTTCTCTGCAATCCTCATCTCCTAGCCATGGTAAGAGGGCGAGGGCGTAGTAGTGTTCCGGCGGCGGCAACGAGGGCTTCTACTCGGCAGGGCATCCTTCCTCCTCTGGAGCCTGAGGTGGCAGGACCCGCCGCGAGAGGAGGAAGGAGGGGGCGAGGTCGAGGCCGCCACGGTGCTCGAGGAGGAGGAGGGCGGGGTGGCGCCTTGGCTGCACCCCTACCGGCGGCTCCCCCTCCAATGGAAGGCCACGTCGGGGACGGTTGTGCCTAGGAGGAGAGGGACAAGAAAGGGCATTACTGGGCACTTTTCTTTTTTCAATCTTAATCTTGTAGGCAATCGCCAAATTTTAATTCAAATAATGTAACCCCTCGAGTCCATCTTTGTGTTCTGTAACGCTTGTACTTGTATTAGCATATGAATGAAAAAGATGAACCTTGCCAGGAACCCGTGCATGTGTATGTCCATGCAGAGGTGAGGTGCCTCTTTAATGTAAATAAACGGGTTTTCCCCGGCAGGCTATCCTACCGGCACCCTCTTTGTCTGCCGGAGAGCTACGTCTGCCGGGGAACAGACAAAGGGGCCAGCCCCCCGTCAACTCCTTCTTATCAAAGGCCACTGCGACCATCCTGACCAAAGCAACATTCAAGTCATGGATGGGAGCACCTGAGTCTCAAAAGAGAAGCAAGGTTTTCTCATGCAAAGTTATATAGCTTTACAGAACACTAATGGACAAGAGGTAGAACTTATCTGTTTGGCTTGTCGAGGATCGTTGTGCCGGGCAATCTTCTCAAACCTTGTTGAAGCCAAGTTCACGGCAGGGACCTGCAACTTTATGTACATGAGAATGAATGCAGGATGCGATCCTATCTATATGCATATGCAAATGCTCATGAAATGCTTATGCAGTGATCTTGGTGTGCTCATGCATGCCTGCAATCTTAGTTGGGGCCCCCGTACATCGCTTCTTTATTTTCTCTTGCACGGGGTCATCGCCCCGGCTTTGTACAAGGGGTTACATGCAGCTGAGGCAAGGCATGTACAAAAGGGTGGCTGCCGGGCAGGGTCCGACAGCCGCGCCTTACGGGTAGTACTTGTGGATATGCTCAATATTCCATGAGTTTTGCAACTAAGTGCCATCTCCGGTCTCCAGACGGACTGCGCCAGGTCTGGTGACTCGTACCACCCAGTAAGGGCCTTCCCACTTCGGTGACAGCTTGTTTGTACCCTTGGCGGACTGAACGCGCCTAAGGACAAGGTCACCTTCCTCAAAACACCGGGCATGAACCCTGCGGCTGTGATAGCGATGCAGGGCTTGCTGGTAGCGTGCAGCACGTGTAGCAGCCCGGAGACGGTTCTCCTCGAGTAGCACAGCGTCGTCACGCCGGTGCTGATCTTGCGCTACTTCATCATAGGCAAGCACTCGATGGGACCCGTAAATGAGTTCCGTGGGGATAACTGCTTCTGCCCCGTAGACCAGGGAGAAGGGAGTCTGCCCGGTAGCTCGGTTAGGTGTCATTTTGAGGGACCAGAGAACTACCGGCAGCTCCTCGATCCACCGCCTGCTGTGCTTCTTCAGCGTATCAAAAGTTCTTGTCTTGAGTCCACGTAGCACTTCAGCGTTCGCCCCCTCAGCTTGTCCATTGCTCCGCGGGTGTGCCACAGAGGCGAATGAGATCTTGCATCCGAGGGTACGAACATATTGCATGAAAGCGTGGCTCGTGAACTGGGTGCCTTTGTCGGTGATGATCCTTGCCGGAACTCCAAAACGACACACCAATTCTTTCAAGAACTTGATAGATGACTGAGCAGTCACCTTTCTCACGGCAGTCACTTCCGACCACTTTATAAACTTGTCGATGGCAACGAACAAGAATTCAAAGCCCCCAATTGCTCGGGGGAAGGGGTCAAGGATATCGAGCCCCCAGACCGAAAATGGCCATGATAGAGGGATTGTCTGAAGGGCTTGGGCAGGCAGGTGTGTTCTCTTGGAATGGAAGTAGCAGGCTCACATGTCGTGACGACCTTGACCGCATCTTTGAGGGTTGTGGGCCAATAGAATCCTTGCCGAAATGCTTTCCCAACTAATGTCCTTGATCCAATGTGGGAGCCGCACATTCCTTTGTGAATCTCAGCCAGCAGTTCCTTTCCATCCTCCCGGCAGACACACTTCAACTTCACACCATTGGGCCTCCTTTTGTATACAGTGTCATCGACAAACTGATACATGCTGGCCCTCCGGGCTACTTTTTCAGCTTCATCTTGGTCGTCGGGAAGTTCTCCGGTCTGGAGGAAGTCGACAATGTGCCTTGCCCAAGTTGGAGCCTGGGGCTCGGCAACGAGGACTAGCGGCACCTCCTCTGGTGCGGGAGCACCAGCCTCGTTCGCGGGGGTCCATGGGTGTAGGATTGAAAGTATGTCTAGAGGGGCGTGATTAGACTACTTGACCAAATAAAAATCTAGCCTTTTCCCAATTTTAAGTCTTGGCAGATTTTAGCAACTTAGCACTAGTCAAGCAAGCAACCTACACATGCAAGTCTAAGAGTATAGCAGCGGAATGTAAAACATCGCACACGAAGGTAAAGGGAGGAGTTTGGAGGGAGCAAACGCAATGTAGACACGGAGATTTTTGGCATGGTTCCGATAGGTGGTGCTATCGTACATCCACGTTGATGGAGACTTCAACCCACGAAGGGTAACGGTTGCACGAGTCCACGGAGGGCTCCACCCACGAAGGGTCCACGAAGAAGCAACCTTGTCTATCCCACCATAGCCATCGCCCACAAAGGACTTGCCTCACTAGGGTAGATCTTCATGAAGTAGGCGATCTCCTTGCCCATACAAACTCCTTGGTTCAACTCCACAATCTTGACGGAGGCTCCCAAGTGACACCTAACCAATCTAGGAGACACCACTCTCCAAAAGGTAATAGATGGTGTGTTGATGATGAACTCCTTGATCTTGTGCTTCAAATGATAGTCTCCCCAACACTCAACTCTCTCTCACAGATTTGGACTTGGTGGAAAGATGATTTGAGTGGAAAGCAACTTGGAGAAGGCCAGAGATCAAGATTCATATGGTTGGAATGGAATATCTTGACCTCAACACATGAGTAGGTGGTTCTCTCTCAGAAAATGTATGATGGAAGTGTAGGCATGTTCTGATGGATCTCTCCACGAATGAAGAGTGGGTGGAGGGGTATATATAGCCTCCACACAAAATCTAACCGTTACACACAAATCACCAAACTCGGTGGGACCGAATAATGAAATTCGGTCAGACGATTTAGTTCAAAATGTGAACGTTAGGCTTTTGATGGGACCGACATGTCAACTCAGTGGGACCGATTTCATTAGGGTTAGGGCATAACGTAATCTCGGTGAGACCGATTACACAAACTCGGTGGGACCGATTTTGGTAATAAGCTAACGAGAGAGTTGGTCAGGCAAACTCGGTGGGACCGATTCACTCATCTCGGTGAGACCGAAATGTTACGAAAGGGAAACAGAGATTTTGCATTGCGAACTCGGTGGGACCGATCGCTCATCTCGGTTGGACCGAAACGTTACGAAGGGAAACAGAGAGTTTGCAATCCCATCTCGGTGAGACCGAGATCCCTATCGGTAAGACCGAAGTGACTAGGGTTTTGTGGCAGTTGGCTGACAACTGAACTCGGTGGCGCCGGATAGAAAGTTTCGGTGGGGCCGAGTTTGACTTTTGGTTTGGGACATATGTGGATATGAGAAAGTGGTTGAGGGTTTTGGAGCATATCACTAAGAATTTTGAGCAAGTAAGCCATTAAGCAACACCTCATCCCCTTTTAATAGTATTGGCTTTTCCTATGAACTCAATGTGATCTTGGATCACTAAAAGTAAAATGTAGGGTCTTGAGCTTTAGAGCTTGAGCCAATCTTTTGTCCTTAGCATTTTGAAGGGTCCACATTTCTAATCCATGCCATGCCAATCACTGAGCTTTCCTGAAATATTTATCTTGAAATAGCATTAGCTCAATGAGCTATATGTTGTTAATAATTACCAAAACCACCCAAGGATAGTTGCACTTTCAATCTCCTCCTTTTTGGTAATTGATGACAACATATAGATCAAAGCTTCGACAAATGATCATAAGATTGAAATATATCGTCGCTTTGAGAAGTATGTGATAAGCAAGATCTCCCCCTAAATGTGTGCATTATTTAAAATTTGCTTTTGAATGCAAATGCACAATCGATTAGGATCATAGGTTACTCTTCCATGTCACATACATCTTGGTGGAGCGCTCAAAATGATGAAAATTAAAAGCATGCACTCATCACCAAGCAAAGTGAATGATCATATAAGAGATATAGGAGATAATATCATCCAAGCAAGCATTAAAGTAGTATATGATCAAAAACATGATCAAACAAGTATCTCACACAGACAAAGAGTATCAACCAAGCACACAAAAAGGTTCAACCAAAAGCAAGAGAGACAAAGAGGCAAAATACTCTCTCTCGAAGCCTATGATCTATACACTTCTCCCCCTTTGGCAACAAGTTACCAAAAAGTTCGAAAAAGATAGAACTCCAAGGACGAAGGCATCTGTTGATGTAGTTGGAGCTGGTGGAGTGGCTGCTGGAGGTGGCACTGAAGCTGTGGCTGCTGGTGCTGACGTTGTAGCTCTAGTATCTGATACTGGCACTGCAGCAGACCTCTGTCCTCTAGGCACTCGCCGAAAAGCATCAGTAGTTGCCTTCCCTTTCCTCTCTTCTGCTTACTCCTGGACCTGCTCAACTGCTGTTTGTATCTCAGTAACCTTCGGATCAAGATCATAAAATTTTGTTTCTATGATCCTCTCCAAGCTCTCCTGATTCTGAGTCAGGGTGGCCAAGCCCTTCTCAATCCTCAAAGTAGATTGGATCAGATATGCAAGCTGATCTTGCTTGCTCTTCAGGAAAACTTGAGATCCTTCCTCAACACTTGGCATCTTGGCAGCTTTCTCTGCCTTAGCTTTAGCTCTCTTCTCTTGTGCTTGAGCTGATGATGGTTCATCCTCATTCATCACAACCTTGTTGTCTTCAAATTCAGGATATAGAGGTAGATGCTCCTTGTCCAACAAGTATGTTCCTGTGCCCATCTTAGAATTGATGAGCTCCTGAATATGTGGAGCATACCCACAACTTCTCTTTTGGTCAGTAGTCCTCTTGATTGTCTCTACAATCAGACTCATGACTTTGAACTTTTGAGGAAATCAAAGATTTGCAACAGGTTGATGGAATGTCCTCTGATCATCTTGTGATCTCCTGACTTGGGTAGCAAAGTGTGCCTTAGGATGGTGTTGATAGTAGGCAAACCAGACAATAGATAGTGTACAGATCCAAGCTTGTGTGTCTCCAAAGCTTTATCGGGGATCTCTTTGTACATGTTTGCCATTTTTTGATAGAAAGACTATAAGGGAACCCCCTACAGTATAATTGGTGCAACAAACCCAAATTGCAAGTACCATATGCCTTGAACCTGGGTGGGTGGGAAGGCATCAACCCCTCCCCACCACTAGGCTATGCCTTAGTCTGCACATGTTTGCCATTGAGTTGTGGTCTTTATTCTTCTTGGCATACACATCCAAGTCATCCTCATGTTCTTCTGGAGCATTGATCAATTCAGCCCATTCTTCAACAGTAGATTGGTACCTTGTACCTTCAAACATCCATACTATCCTTCCATCTGGATAGAAGTGATCAGTGGAGTAAAACTGCATGATTAGCTCATCATTCCATTTGGTGAGCTTCTGACCAACAAACTTATCAACTCCACATGCTTTGAAGCTGCCATATACTCCTGGGAAGTGATCTTCTTTCTCCTTGATGTATTCCCAATCAACCCATCTCATGTCACAGACGATTGGCTTCTTGTCAAGCAATATAGTCTCGTAGAAGTCTTGCTGTTCTTTGGTATGAAATCTGTAGTCAACTGCAGTCCTCCTCCTCACGGCATAGGGATCAGACTGTCTCCACAATCTCAGTCCAGCATCTTTCCTGATATGCATGTCCTCAGGTACTAGATGAGCATCATTGTGGTCTGGAATCTTGGGTTTCAGTTTTCTCAAAACATGGGATTCATCATCCTCTTCTTCAGCTTGAGGCACTGGGGCCTTGTTCTTCTCTTCTGCAGGAATGTTCCTGGTGCTTCTCTTAGGCTTTGGGGGTTTCTGAGCTTGAGCTTTGGGAGCAGACTTGGGCTTTGATGTTGCAGCCCCTGACTTGATAGCATCTCCCATAAGCTTCTGAGCTTTGGGTGCTGGTGCAGCATCCTCTTCTTCTTCCTCTGAATCTCTTACCATAGTTGATTTTCCAAGAACTTTTGCAGATGTGGTTCTTGCCCTCTTCTTTTTCTTGTCTTCTCCTGCTGCTTCACCATCATCTGATTCTATGGTGAATTTCATGGTTTCTCCTATTGGAGCTTTCCTTGGCTTTGACATTGGGATTCTTCTGGCTGGTGCCTTCTTATGCAACCCCGGCTTTGTTGCAGCAGCTGTGCCATACTCCTTCTTTAACACTTTCTTCCTTGAGGTGGCCTCATCCTCAACAGTCACATAGTCCTCATCCTCAGAGTCTGAGGTTCTCTTCTTCCTTGTTCTAGTGGCTGCCTTGGGCAAGGTGCTAGGCGTGCTCCTGCTGCCCTCATCATAGCTGCTTGAGGGATCTAAACCCTCACTCAATTGCACTTGTTTTTCAGATCTGTTCTGATTGTCACTCTGGTCAAACATCTTGGCAAACACACTGACAGCAGACCCTGTGAATAGATGTAGATGAGGTAGAGTGGATGAGCATCACAAAGTGCAGAGTTTTTGCAAAATAGATGACTTAAAAACTTAGTTTTAGTTCTCCACAGAAAGCATTTCGGAGCTACCAATTTGTTAAACTCGGTGATACCGAAGCAATTTTGGAACCTAAACTAGTGCACTCGGTCAGACCAAGTCATAGTTCGGTGGCACCGAGATTGCTAGGGTTTCACAGAGAGTCGAACTCGGTCGCAACGATTTGCTGTTTTCGGTCAGACCGAAAACGCATGTGCAATGGCCTAAGCCAAATCGGTGAGACCGATTTCTCCAACTCGTACGGTCCGAGATGAGTTCGGCGGAGATCTAACCCTAAATTTTCAAATCAAATCTAACCTAAGGGATGTTTTCTGTGGATAGATTGTTTTCATACGTGGTAATGATCATGGCAAAGCAATGTGCTATGAATCAGAGTTAAGGAATAGCACACAGAGTCGAACCCATACCCTAGTTCGGCGGGAGTTTGCTACGGCGACAACGGCGGAGCAGATTTCCGTTGACGGCGATGGAAACCAGCGGCGGGAGGTCGCTGGCGGCGAGGAGACGAACCGGAGACCCGAGGAGGCAGATTAGGACACACGCGCTGGCTGAGGAGTTTGAAGAAATTTCCAAAATCTCACCCGTAGGTTTATATATCCCGACCCTGTCGGTGTGACTGAGTGGAACAACTCGGTGAGACCGAAGAGTTCAAATCGGTTGCACTGAGATTGAAAACCTAGATCAACTTAGTGAACTCGGTGTGACCGAAGTGGATGACTCGGTCATACCGAAATGCACAAAGAGGTTTTGGAAGTTTAAGTCTATGACGAATCGGGGACTCCGAGTGCTCCTCACACAGAGTGGTTCGAATCTGACTTGATCAAACTTTGTGATGTAGCA
Source organism: Triticum aestivum (assembly GCF_018294505.1). NCBI lineage: Eukaryota > Viridiplantae > Streptophyta > Magnoliopsida > Poales > Poaceae > Triticum > Triticum aestivum. The sequence continues at coordinate 380,382,046 of NC_057796.1, forward strand.
TGAATAGAGTTTGAGACGAGAAAAGCATAGATAGCTAGAGGGTGTTCTTAGGCATTCGTGTCCATCCATTTGGCAAAAGAGAAAAATGCAAACAATCAAAACAACAAATGGATGTCCTCGAATGAGTAAAATATGCAACCAACATGCTCACACAATAAAATGGCAAATGAAATATGTGAAAAAGCATGCACAAACACTCTAGCATCTATTAAGCAATTGGCAATGACTAGGTCATCTATATATGAGTATATTGACTTAGGAGTCAAATGAGAACATTTGATCATGGGTCATACTCATCGTTTAAGCACAAGTGGGGTTACCACTTTTACATAAAGCATTGTTGTGTTCACACCATTAGAGTTGCCTTAGCTCAATTGATTAGAGTAAAGCTCCCCCTAGATGTGATATCCCCCCTAAGATGGATGAACTAACCTTGGGTTTTGTCGATGATGACTTCATGTAGGTGTCGAAGATGTGGATGCTCAATGTTGATGTAGATCATTCGGAGCAATCGATTGGAGTGAGTTGCACTTTCAATACCTACACGGGTTAGTCCCACAAGGAACAAACAAGGGTATCCATAGACATAGAGTGATGTTCACATAAGATGATGTCCATGAAAGCTTTAGGTTACCTTGTCCCTTGTCTTACCAACAAGATGGTTTGTGACTCCTTGAACTAGTGCAAGATGTGGAAGTTTTTTGCACATGTCCTTGCCAAAAGATATGAGTGAAGTATGTTGGCGGAGTCACCCTCAAGAACTCTCTAGTTCTTCTTCTTCGGGATCCACACTATCTTGATGGGAACCTGTGGAGTTGTAGTCGTACTTGATGTAGTAGAACTTGATGTAGTCTTGGGAACCCACTTGACCAAGGCCTTGGGAGCTTCTTCAAATGCATCAATCTCCTCATGAAGCTTGTCCTTGCCTTTTTGCTTGTGGTCTTGTGATGGAAGATCATCTTGAGCTTGTGTTCCTTGGAAAGAATTAGGATCATACTTCTCTTGTTGGGGAACAAACTTTGTCTTGGGGTATTGATCTTCTTCCCACTCAACTCCATTGGCATTGAACTTTAGTTCAAAACCAACACCTTGATTCTTCCGGTGTCTTCCTTGCTTGCGTACAATTTCCTCAAATTTCTTACTCCCGGCAAGGCTCTTGTAAACACCTTTCTCTATAATTCCCTTCAATAAGATATTTTCTTGCTCAAGTGTAACTTGGCTAAGAGAATCATTAGTGGAATCAAGAGAATTACTAGAAGCAACAACATTGGATTTAGCATGATTATTGTTACTACTAGATGAAGAATCTTTCTTACTCTTGTTGCTAGGTTTTACTTGTGGCATGTAAGTAGACAAGAGTAAACGCTTGGCAATGTAAGAAGGACTTTTCTTGTGAAGATCATCATTGATTGCTTTTAAGAATTCATGCTCTTGCTCAAGGTTGAGCTTTTCAAAGTGTAGCTTATCATGAGTCTTTAAAAGTTCTCGATGATCTTCCAAGGTAGTTTCATGAGCGAACTTAAGAGTGTTTAATTCTTTAGTTAGACGCTCAATCTCCTTCTTATCATCTTCATTCGTTTTATCTTGATTAGCATGATTAATAGCAAGTTCATCATAGTTTTCATAACTAGAGTTATCAACAAGTAAATCATCATCTCCTAGCAAATCATCTTCATCACTATTGAAATCAACATACTCGGGGTGTGATACCTTTGGGCCTTTAGCCATGAAGCATCTTCCAATTCCTTCATTTGGTGAGTCAAATATGTCATAGGAGTTGGTTGACACAAGTGCTAGACCGGCAACACCTTCATCTTAAGTTTATTCGGAGTCGGAGTGATCACTTCTTTCGGAGTGATGGTTGGAGTCGGAGCCGGATACCCATTCACCAACGTGAGCTTGATGTCTTCTTTTTGTGTAGCTCTTTGATGATTTGTCCTTCTTTCCGAATCCTTGCTTCTCCAAGAGGTTCTACATTCATAACGATCATCTCTACTCCTTCTCTCTCTTGGTGTAGATTCTTCTCTTCTACTTCTTCTTTTGGGAGAATCTTCTCTTCTTTTGTAGGGAGTCGTACACTCATTTGAGTAGTGTCCAGGTCTTCCACAATTGTAGCAATTTCATTCATGACTAGAAGATCTTTTGTCATTGTAGGACCTTGACTTGGAACTTCTCTCCTTGCTTCTACTCTTGTAGAACTTGTTGAAGTTCTTCACCATTAGGCTCAATTCTTCATTGAAGGCTTGTTTCTCACTTGATGATGTGGGAGCATCACACGAGGCTTTGTAAGCACCACTTGACTTGTTGTGAAGCTCTTCCTTATCCTTGAGTGACATCTCATGAGCAACAATTCTTCCAATGACTTCCGTTGGCTTGAGATCTTTGTAATTTGGCATCATTTGGATCAATGTGCACACGGTATCATATTTTCCATCCAAGGCTCTTAGGATCTTCTTGATGATGAATCTATCAGCCATCTCTTCACTTCCTAAGTCGGCAATCTCATTTGTGATGAGAGCAAGCCTAGAGTACATTTCAGCGACACCTTCACCATCCTTCATTTTGAACTTGTCAAGTTGACTTTGAAACACATCCAATTTGGATTCCTTGACGGAGTCGGTACCTTCGTGCATATCAATCAAAGTATCCCAAATTTCCTTTGCATTCTCAAGACGGCTGATTTTGTTGAATTCTTCTGGGCACAATCCGTTGAAGAGAATATCACAAGCTTGAGCATTGTATTGCAGCATCTTCAACTCTTCCGCGATAGCTTCACGGTTCGGTTCTCTCCCATCAAAGAATTCACCTTGCAAGCCAATACACACAATAGCCCAAACGGCGGGGTTATGTCCAAGAATATGCATTTTCATCTTATGCTTCCAACTAGCAAAATTAGTACCATCAAAGTAAGGACCTCTACGGTGGTAATTTCCCTCGCTAGACGCCATACTCTCCTAGGTTGTGAAACCAAGGCTATGATCACCAAAAGCTATGGAAATCAAGGCAAATGGAGACCAAAGCTCTGATACCACTTGTAGGATCGAAAGTATGTCTAGAGGGGGGTGATTAGACTACTTGACCAAATAAAAATCTAGCCTTTTCCCAATTTTAAGTCTTGGCAGATTTTAGAAACTTAGCACTAGTCAAGCAAGCAACCTACACATGCAAGTCTAATAGTATAGCAGCGGAATGTAAAACATTGCACATGAAGGTAAAGGGAGGAGTTTGGAGGGAGCAAACACAATGTAGACACGGAGATTTTTGGCGTGGTTCCAATAGGTGGTGCTATCGTACATCCACGTTGATGGAGACTTCAACCCACGAAGGGTAACGGTTGCGCGAGTCCACGGAGGGCTCCACCCACGAAGGGTCCACGAAGAAGCAACCTTGTCTATCCCACCATGGCCATCGCCCACGAAGGGTCCACGAAGAAGCAACCTTGTCTATCCCACCATGGCCATCGCCCACGAAGGACTTGCCTCACTAGGGTAGATCTTCACGAAGTACGCGATCTCCTTGCCCGTACAAACTCATTGGTTCCACTCCACAATCTTGACGGAGGCTCCCAAGTGACACCTAACCAATCTAGGAGACACCACTCTCCAAAAGGTAATAGATGGTGTGTTGATGATGAACTCCTTGCTCTTGTGCTTCAAATGATAGTCTCCCCAACACTCAACTCTCTCTCACAGATTTGGACTTGGTGGAAAGATGATTTGAGTGGAAAGCAACTTGGAGAAGGCTAGAGATCAAGATTCATATGGTTGGAATGGAATATCTTGACCTCAACACATGAGTAGGTGGTGCTCTCTCAGAAAATGTATGATGGAAGTGTAGGCATGTTCTGATGGCTCTCTCCACGAATGAAGAGTGGGTGGAGGGGTATATATAGCCTCCACACAAAATCTAACCATTACACACAAATCACCAAACTCGGTGGGACCGAATAATGAAACCCGGTCACACCGATTTAGTTCAAAATGTGAACGTTAGGCTTTTCGGTGGGACCCACATGTCAACTCGGTGGGACCGATTTCATTAGGGTTAGGGCATAACGTAATCTCGGTGAGACCGATTACACAAACTCGGTGGGACCGATTTTGGTAATAAGCTAACCAGAGAGTTGGCCAGGCAAACTCGGTGGGACTAATTCGCTCATCTCGGTGAGACCGAAACGTTACGAAAGGGAAACAGAGAGTTTGCATTGCAAACTCGGTGGGACCGATCGCTCATCTCGGTTGGACCAAAATGTTACGAAGGGGAACAGAGAGTTTGCAATCCCATCTCGGTGAGACCGAGATCCCTATCGGTAAGACCGAAGTGACTAGGGTTTTGTGGCAGTGGCTATGACAACTGAACTCGGTGGCGCCGGATAGAAAGTTTCGGTGGGGCCGAGTTTGACTTTTGGTTTGGGACATATGTGGATATGAGAAAGTGGTTGAGGGTTTTGGAGCATATCACTAAGCATCTTGAGCAAGTAAGCCATTAAGCAACACCTCATCCCTTTTTAATAGTATTGGCTTTTCCTATGGACTCAATGTGATCTTGGATCACTAAAAGTAAAATGTAGGGTCTTGAGCTTTAGAGCTTGAGCCAATCTTTTGTCCTTAGCATTTTGAAGGGTCCACATTTCTAATCCATGTCATGCTAATCATTGAGCTTTCCTGAAATATTTATCTTGAAATAGCATTAGCTCAATGAGCTATATGTTGTTAATAATTACCAAAACCACCGAGGGATAGTTGCACTTTCAATGGGCCCGGCTGGAGGGGGTTGTCCGGCAGGCTGTGAGGAGTTGTTTCCGGCAGGGTCTCTGCCGGGAGCGGATGGCTCGACCGGGAGAGGCTTTCCGTAGTCCAACTTTCTCCTTTTCCGGCCATTGTTGCTGGTGATACGGAGGGCTGAGAGAGACGGAGAACAGAAGTTCCTAGTTCCACAGGATGCTTCTGCGCATCACACTTTGACAGGTGGTCAGCTATGTTGTTTTCCGCACGGGGTACGTGCTCTGTTTGCAACCCGTCAAAGTGCTCCTCCAATCTCCTCACTTCCTCGACGTATGCCTCCATCAATGGATTTTGATTATCCTTGTTGACTTGTCTCACCACAAGTTGTGAATCTCCTCGAATGATCAGCTTCTTGATTCCCAATTCTGCTGCAGTTCTGAGCCCGGCAAGGAGCCCTTCATACTCAGCTGTATTGTTGGTGGCTTCTTCCCAGGCAAAATGCATTTGGACGACATACTTCAAGTGCTCCCCGGAGGGGGCAACAAGAAGCACGCCAGCCCCTGCACCTTGTAGGAAAAAAGCACCATCAAAATACATAATCCATTCTTGGGGTGATTCCTTGCTGGGGATAGTTGTCTTTGTCACTTCCTCATCAGGGGTTGGCGTCCATTCTGCAATAAACTCTGCCAGTGCCCTGCTCTGAATAGTTGATGTGCTTTCAAACTTCAAACCAAAGTTGGATAACTCAAAAGCCCACTCCACTATTCTGCCAGTTGCCTTAGGGTTTCGGAGTATCCTTTGCAACGAAAAACGAGTGGCAACCGTGATCTCGTGGGCTTGGAAGTAGTGGCGCAGTTTCCTTGAAGCCATAATGAGACCAAAGATCAACTTTTGCACACCAAAGTACCTCGATCTAGACCCCTGTAACAAGGAGCTGACGAAGTACACTGGGCGCTGCACCACTTTCTTCCTTGTCGCGTCCTCGGAGTTGTTCTCGTTGTCGTGCTCATTGTTGTCCTGATTCTTCTCTGGCTCTGCCGTTTTTGCTCACTTTCTACCTCATCCACTTCCCGCTGCGCCACTAAGGCCGCACTGACCACTTGGTTGGTTGCCGCCAAGTATAGCAACAACGGCTCTTGAGGTTTGGGCACAACCAAGGTAGGAACAGATGATAGATAAGCCTTCAACTCTTGCAGAGCTGCATCTGCTTCCGGGGTCCACTTCATAGGCCCTGCCTTCTTCAAGATTTTAAAGAATGGTAGGGCACGCTCGGCAGACTTGGAGATGAATCTGCTTAGCACGGCAACGCATCCCGTCAAGCGCCTCACATCCTTAACTGTCCTTGGTGCTTGGATCTGCTCTATGGCTTTGATCTTGTCGGGGTTAGCTTCGATCCACCGATGGGACACGAAGAAACCAAGTAGATTGCCGGAGGGAACACCAAACACACACTTCTCCGGATTAAGCTTCAAATTGATCTTGCGCAGATTAGCAAATGTCTCCTCCAAATCCTGGATAAGGGTGGCCTTATCCTTGGTTTTGGCCATGATATCATCCATATAGGTGTCTATATTTCTGTGTAACTGTGGCTCAAAACCAATCTGGATTGCCCTTGCAAAAGTGGACCCGACACTTTTTAATCCAAATGGCATGCGGACAAAGCAGTACATGCCACATGGAGTGATGAATGACGTCTTCTCTTCATCTTCTTTGGACATGAAGATCTGGTGATATCCGGAGTACGCGTCCAGAAAGGAGAGCAAATCACAACCTGAAGTGGAATCTACAATCTGATCGATGCGCGGCAAGGGAAATGGGTCCTTAGGGCAAGCCTTGTTGATATCTGTGAAATCAATGCAAAGCCTCCATTTCCCATTAGCCTTCCGGACTACCACTGGATTTGCTAACCACGTAGGATGTAGTACTCCTCTAACCAAACCAGCTGCCTCCAGTTTCTTGATCTCTTCGGCAATGAACTACTGCCTCTCCAAGGCCTGCTTCCGGACTTTCTGCTTGACAGGTCGAGCATGTGGGCAGACAGCAAGGTGGTGCTTGATTACCTCCCTGGGAACATCGGGGATATCAGATGGTTGCCAGGCAAGCACATTGATATTTGCCCGCAGGAAGGCAACGAGCACACTTTCCTATTTTTCATTGAGGGTGGCGCTGATGGTGAAAGTACCATCAACGCCAGCCAGCCTTGCTGGGACCTTCTTCACTTGGGGTGCAACAACCTTGGATCTCTTGCTGTTGGAACACTCCGGCGCGTTGTCAGCAGGTGCCGTGCACTCGGAGGGGGCACGCTTCCCGGACTCCTTGCCGGAGGTCCTACAATCCCTCTTCTTACCTTTGCTTTCCTTAGCGGGAGCTACTGCTGTCTCTGCTGTGACCGCATCCCGGTACATCTTGTCCACATAGATAATTGCATCCTTCTCATCCGACGGGATAGTGATGACTCCCAGTGGCCTGGGCATCTTCAAAGTGTTGTAAGCATAGTGGGATGCCGCCATGAACTTGGCCAGGGTCGGGCGTCCAAAAATCCATTGTACGGCAGGGGGAGATCAACCAAATCAAACACAATATTCTCAGTCCGATAGTTCAGTTCTCCCCCAAACATCACCGGCAACGTAATCTTCCCTTGGGGATGGCTCCTGCCAGGATTAACTCCTTGAAACGTGTCAGTAACCTCTAGCTCTTATTCTCCTATCTGAAGCTTGTTGATGACTGTCGGGGAAATCAGATTCAACCCGGCCCGCCATCCACTAGCATCTTTGTGACCTTGAGGTTGCGAATTGTTGGGGAGACCAACAATGGCAAACATCCTACCGCAGTGGTGCGGCCAGGGTGATCTTCCTCATCAAAGATGATGGGCGTGCGGGACCATTTGAGCGGCTTCCGGGCCTCTGGTGCTGGTTCCATGGCATTGATCTCTTGTGCCCACCGCTTGAGCTGGTGGTGAGAGGCGTGCAAAGATGTACCCCCATCAATGCATAGGGCGTCAGTGGCCTTCTGAAACTCCTGCTCACTGGTTTCCTCTTCATTCCCTCCATCACTCACATCATCACAGATTTCCTTCTCTTGACCCCTGGCGGGCTTTCCTTGGTTCTGAAAGGGCTTGCCGGGGCGATTTGCTTCACCGCCTCGACCCTTACCGCCAGCGGCATTCTGGCCTCTTTCCTTGTCACGCTTATCATAATCTGCCCTCTGTTTCTTGACAAGCTGCTCAACCTGGTGACTGATATGTCTCCAACGTATCTATAATTTTTTATTGTTCCATGCTGTTATATTATCAATCTTGGATGTTTTATAATTATTTTATAGTCATTTATATCTTTTTTGGTACTAACCTATTGACATAGTGCCAACTGTTAGTTGTTGTTCTCTGCATGTTTTTTACATCGCAGGAAATCAATACCAAACGGAGTCCAAATGCAACGAAACTTTACAGAGATTTTTTTGGGACCAGAAGACACCTAATGGGCCCTGGTTGTGCTTGGGGGTGCTCCGAGGAGAGCACAACCCACCAGGGCGCCCAAGGAGGCCCAGGCGCGCCCTGGTGGGTTGTGCCCACCTCGAGTGCCCCCCGGACCGCCTCTTTGCTCTATAAATACCCCAATATTCCCAAAACCCTAGGGGAGTCAACGAAAATCAATTCCAGCCGCCGGAGAGTCCAGAACCACCAGATCCAATCTAGACACCATCTCAGATGGGGTTCACCACCTCCATTGGTGCCTCTCTGATGATGTGTGAGTAGTTCTTTGTAGACCTTCGGGTCCGTACTTAGTATCTAGATGGCTTCCTCTCTCTCTCTCTCTCACTCTCTTTTGATTCTCAATACAATGGTCTCTTGGATATCCATATGATGTAAATCTTTTTGCGGTGTGTTTGTTAGGATCCGATGAACTTTGAGTTTATGATCAGATCTATCTTTTTATCCATGAAAGTTATTTGAGTCTTCTTTGATCTCTTATATGCATGATTGCTTATAGCCTCATATTTCTTCTCCGATATTTGGGTTTTGTTTGGCCAACTTGATCTATTTATCTTGCAATGGGAAGAGGTGCTTTGTAGTGGGTTCGATCTTACAGTGCTTGATCCCAGTGACAGAAGGGGAACCGACACGTATGTATCGTTGCTACTAAGGATAAAACGACGGGGTCTATCTCTACATAGATAGATCTTGTCTACATCATGTCATCGTTCTTATTGCATTACTCCGTTCTCCATGAACTTAATACACTAGATGCATGCTGGATAGCGGTCGATGTGTGGAGTAATAGTAGTAGATGCAGGCAGGAGTCGGTCTACTAATCTTGGACGTGATGCCTATATAATGATCATTGCCTGGATATCGTCATGATTATTCAAAGTTCTATCAATTGCCCAACAGTAATTTTTTACCCACCGTTTGCTATTTTTATCGGGAGAAGCCACTAGTGAAACCTACGGCCCCCGGGTCTCTTTCTCATATATTTTCCTTTGCGATCTACTTTTCCTTTGCATTTATTTTCATATCTATTAAACCAAAAATACAAAAATACTTTGCTGCACTTTATTTTATTTGCGGTCTATTTGTTCAATCTATTACAACTTTCTCCTGTCCACGCACCAATTTCTGGCGCCGTTACCCGAAAGGGATTGACAACCCCTTTAACACGTTGGGTTGCGAGTGGTTGTTATTTGTGTGCATGGGCTGTTTATGTTGTGTTGATTGGTTCTCCTACTGGTTCGATAACCTTGGTTTCATCACTGAGGGAAATACCTACCGTCGTTGTGCTGCATCATCCCTTCCTCTTTGGGGAAATACCGACGTAGTCCTAGCAGACATCAAAGGAATTTCTGGCACTGTTGTCAGGGAGGATCAAGTCAAGATAGTCTCCCGTCAACTAGCCATTTCTGGCGCCGTTGCCGGGGAGGATCTTCAACATATACCAAGTTCCTAATCACAAATCTCATCTCCTCGCAATTTACATTATTTGCCATTTGCCTCTCGTTTTCCTCTCCCCCACTTCACCAAAATTTGCCATTTTAGTCACCCCTCTTTTTTGTTTGCCGTTTTCTCATCAGATCTATTCTTTGCTTGCAATCATGAGAGATTTCGGTATGGCACCAACAGAGGATGGCCTAACTCCTAAGATTGGACGTACGGGCAATCTGGATGCTAAAACATTTATCTTGGGGCAAGGGAACAATATGGGAAAAGAACGTATCCAGGAATTTTTCAATTGTGTCGGAAATCTAAGTCTTGATGATGCTCCTATACTTAAAAATACTAGATCCTATGCGGATGCTATTTCAGCACTAGTTCTGAAACTTGAAACTAAATTTATATGTACCCATCCTACTTTGCAAAGATTGTTTTTTGAGCTTCCCGTTATAAAGAATCCCAAAGCCAAAAAGTTAGCCACTCTTGTTCTTATGAATGAATTTGACTACATAATACGGGAAGCTAGGGAAATCTTTGATTTTTATGGTATGAATCGTGAAAAACCTGTGATAGATGAAATTCTTTACAATAGTGATTATGCACTAAGGCATTTGCTTGGGGATAATAAAATCTTTGATGAGAATCTTAAAAAGGAAGTCCCCGTTTTAGATATAATCCAACAAGTTTTCAATAATGTTAATCAACATTACTCTTGGATTGTTGCGGGAAATCAAAGGGGTTATGATGAAAACCAACTTAGGAATGCTAAAGTTTCTATGGATAATATGTTTTATGTTGTGTTTACAAAATCCCATGATGAAAACACCTCTAAGAAAATTAAGAAGAAGGATGACAAAACTTAGATCCTCGCTTTATGCCTAGCTAAGGGCGTAAAACGATAGTGCTTGTTGGGAGGCAACCCAATGAATAAAATTTATTTTTGCTTTTTGCTTTCTGTTCTTGAGTGTTTGCACAATTATGCTACTGTTATGATTGTGTTTTTTGTGTTTTAATTAATGTTTGTGCCAAGTAAACCCTTTAGGATCTTCTTGGGTGATAGTTGTTTGATCTTGCTGAAAACAGAAACTTTTGCGCTGATGAAAACAATTCTTATTTTTAACCAGAGCATGAGAAAATACCAAATTTTTGCAGTAGATTAATATACAAATTACCCAGGTCGTCCTAATTTTTCAGAATTTTTGGAGTTCCAGAAGTATTCTAACAAATCTGATTGCTACAGACTGTTCTGTTTTGACAGATTCTGTTTTCTTTGCGTTGTGTGCTTATTTTGATGGCTCTATGGTTTTCTTTGATGAGTTTTTGCCATAGAAAATTTGGAATACAGTAGATATAATGCAAGAACAAAATATGAATTGGCTTGATACAGTATTTATAGTAGTGATTTGTTTTCTTACACTAACGGATCTCACGAAGGTTTTGTTGAGTTTTGTGTGATTGAAGTTTTCAAGTTTTCGGTTATCTTACGATGGATGAAGGAATAAGGACTAAGAAGAGCCTAATCTTGGGGATTCCCCTGCATCCCAAGCTATTATCCAAAAATGAGCAAACAACTAAGCTTGGGGATGCCCCCGAGTGGCATCCCCTCTTTCTTCTAACGACCATCGGTATTTTACTCGAAGCTATATTTTTATTCGTCACATACTATGTGTTTTGCTTGGAGCGTCTTGTATGATATGAGTCTTTGCTTGTTATATTTTGTGTTTTAAGTCTTGATTCCTTGCTGGTCACACCTATTTGAGAGAGCCAAAATTATGTCATGACTTGTTAGAATTGCTCTCTATGCTTCACTTAAATCTTTTATGAGCTATGGACTTGCTCCAGTGCTTCACTTATATCTTTTTGAGCACGATGTGCTTTAGTATTTTTGAAGAAATGCTCTCTTGCTTCACTTAGATTTATTTAAGAGTTAGTAAAATTTTCAAGAAATTCTCTCTTGCTTCACTTAAATTAATTTGAGAGAAAGAAAAATTATGCTCATGATCTTCACTTATATTTGTTTGAGCTTATGAAAAGCAACATATGAAAATTAGTTCCAAAGTGATAGATATCCAAGAAGGATACAATAAAAACTTTCATGAAGGTCATTGGACAAAATAAACTTGATTCTTAGTAATAGTTTTGAGATATGATGATGTGATATGTGAGTTATGTTGATGAGTGATTATGCTTTAGTAAGAATATTGGTGTTAAGGTTTGTGATTCCCTATGCAAGCACGAAAGTCAATAATTATGCAATGAAATTATATCCTACTTGTGGTGCATTATTCGGTGTTAATTATGTTTAATGCTCGCTTATGAGATTATTCATTTCTTGGTTGGTCGCTTATCAATCTTTTGCTAGCCTTCATTTTGCACTAAGTATGATCTCTACTTGTGCATCCAAAAACCTTTAAACCAGTTTTGCCACATGAGTCCACTATATCTACCTATATGCGGTATTCTTTTTCCGTTCTAAGCAAATTTGTATGTGCCATCTCTAATTTTCAAAATAAACTTCTCTTTCGTGTGTTCGTTCCGCTCGCGGAGCGGTGAGGGGTGGCTAATATTTTACATGCTAGATGTGTCATTCTCACAATGAGTGTTTATTCACTTGTCATTGCATGAGAGTAAGGAAAAGGTATTAGGGATGCCTAGTCCCGAAATGAAAAATGAATTTACTTTATGTTGTCAAATAATAAATTCCTTGGAAAGTGTTGGTATGGAAGGCACCCGTGGATACGGCTAGCCATGGAAAGTGGAAGTATGGTTGAAAAAGGAATAAACTTTATTTTCTGTTTGGGAACCACCTATGATATATCTAGCATGGAAAGTGTTGGGAAATCTAAGTCGTTTTCGTTGGTGGGAAGGATACACCTCCCAAAATGTTTTTATCTCTAAGTTTTTCGCTTTGAGCTCTCGCACCTCTACAAATCCCTACTTCCCTCTGCGAAGGGCCTTTCTTTTACTTTATGCAATTTTTATTTTGACTTTGAATCTCCATCTTCTCTTATAAAAGCACCAACTAGGAGGCAATATGATCGTACTTGAGTATTGGCTGTAGTTAATATGCGAGTGTGTTTCATGAATGGATCAACGATTGAGCATGATGGGCTAGGGATAACTTATTTTAGCGTTGATATTTTGAAAGACATGGTTGCTTGTTGATATGCTTGAGTATTTAAATTATCATTTCAAAACTAGACTATTGCTTTTAATCACATAAAAGTCCAAATGTCCATGCTATAAAGAGAAGAAATATGATATGACATGTTAGGCAGCATTCCACATCAAAAAATCTGTTTTTATCACTTACCTACTCGAGGACGAGTAGAAGTTAAGCTTGGGGATGCTGATACATCTCCAACATATCTATAATTTTTTATTGTTCCATGATGTTATATTATCAATCTTGGACGTTTTATAATCATTTTATATCATTTTTTGGTACTAACCTATTGACATAGTGCCAAGTGCCAGTTGCTATAAAGAGAAGAAACTTTACGGGGATTTTTTTTGGACCAGAAGACACCTAATGGGCCCTGGCTGCGCCTGGGGGGTGCTCCGAGGAGAGCACAACCCACCAGGGCACGCCAGGAAGCCCAGGCACCCCCTGGTGGATTGTGCCCAACTCGATTGCCCCCCTGGACCGCCTCTTTGCTCTATAAATACCCCAATTTTCCCAAAACCCTAGGGGAGTCGACGAAAATCAATTCCAGCAGCCGCAGAGTCCAGAACCACGAGATCCAATCTAGACACCATCTCGGATGGGGTTCACCACCTCCATTGGTGCCTCTCCGATGATGTGTGAGTAATTCTTTGTGGACCTTCGGTTCCGTAGTTAGTAGCTAGATGGCTTCCTCTCTCTCACTGAATTCTCATTACAATGGTCTCTTGGAGATCCATATGATGTAACTCTTTTTGCGGTGTGTTTGTTGGGATCTGATGAACTTTGAGTTTATGATCAGTTATATCTTTTTATATCCATGAAAGTATTTGAGTTTCTTTGATCTCTTCTATGCATGATCTCTTATAGCCCCGTATTTCTTCTCTGATATTTGGGTTTTGTTTGGCCAACTTGATCTATTTATCTTACAATGGGAAGAGGTGCTTTGTAGTGGGTTCGATCTTACGGTGCTTGATCCCAGTGATAGAAGGGGAACCGTCACGTATGTATCGTTGCTACTAAGGATAAAACAATGGGGTCTATCTCTACATAGATAGATCTTGTCTACATCATGTCATCGTTCTTATTGCATTACTCCGTTTCTCCATGAACTTAATATACTAGATGCATGCTGGATAGCGATCGATGTGTGGAGTAATAGTAGTAGATGCAGGCAGGAGTCGGTCTACTAATCTTGGACGTGATGCCTATATAATGATCATTGCCTGGATATCGTCATGATTATTTTAAGTTCTATCAATTGCCCGAAAGTAATTTGTTTACCCACCGTTTGCTATTTTTCTCTAGAGAAGCCACTAGTGAAACCTACGGCCCCCGGGTCTCTTTCTCATATATTTGCCTTTGCGATCTACTTTTCCTTTGCATTTATTTTCAGATCTGTTAAACCAAAAATACAAAAATACTTTGCTGCACTTTATTTTATTTGTGATCTATTTATTCAATCTATTACAACTTTCTCCCATCCACGCACCAATTTCCGGCGCCGTTACCCGAAAGGGATTGACAACCCATTTAACACGTCGGGTTGTGAGTGGTTGTTATTTGTGTGCAAGGGCTGTTTACGTTGTGTTGCTTGGTTCTCCTACCGGTTCGATAACCTTGGTTTCATCGCTGAGGGAAATACCTATCGTCGCTGTGCTGCATCATCCCTTCCTCTTTTGGGAAATACCGACGTAGTCCTAGCAGACATCAGTAACACTCTTGAAGATCGTGGCCCTTGGTCCGATGGATCTTGCAGTACGACCCATCACCTTTCCCTGCTTTCTCGGCGGCAGCGGCTTCCCGGCAGGCAGTGCAAGCGGCAGCTTCCTTGCCGGGGGCCCCAGCCTTGGCCTTCTTGCCGGTACTAGGTGTGCCCGAACCTTCCACAGCCATCACTGCCTTATCTCTTGGCTTCTTACTGCTCTTCTTGCCCTTTCTCTCACTAGTTGATTCATCCTCATCCTCTGAATCAACGTTGATGCAGTCTTCCTCTCCGGGCAACATCCTTCCTTCCTCCATCCGAGCACACTTATCCACCAGTGTGTATAGCTCCTTCACAGTCTTGGGCAACCGCACGTTCATCTTGGAACGAATGCGATGGTTGCGCACATTGGACTAGAAAGCTGCTATAATGGCTGCCGGATGGATATTTGGAATATTTCTATGAACTTTACTGAATCTCTGTAAATACTTACGGAGGGTTTCTCCTTCCTTCTGTTGGAGAAGCTGCAAGTTGCTTGGCCTGCCGGGCTCTTGGTGGCCACCGGTGAAGGCACCGATGAACTTGTGGCACATGTTTGCCCATGACGAAATGGAGTTCTCCGGCAGGTGCATCAGCCAAGACCTCACATTGGACTTGAGGGCCAAAGGGAAGTAGTTGGCGAACACCTTCTCATCTCTTCCCTCGGCAGCCTGAACAGCGATGGTGTAGATGCTCAGGAACTCTGCCGGGTTCAGCCTCCCGTCGTACTTCTCAGGTATCTCTGTCTTGAACGTGCGAATGAACGGCCAACGGACTTCCCGCAGCTCTCGTGTAAAGGCAGCGCAACCGACCTCGAAAAGTAGGCACCCACCAACACCAAGCGTAGGCTCGTTGACGTTGAAGCCGTCACACCCATCGGTTTGGCAGAGGTCGTCGCGGCATCAATCTACGACGACGCGCGCGTCTCCCCGCCGCCTATCCTCCGGGGCTTGACGTTGGCCTTGACATGCTCGAGGATCAGAAGAGGCCATCAAGACATCGTCGGGGTCTTGATTCTGCTATGCCCGCGCCGGCTGCCGTGGTGGGGACTGCACCGTGGGGATGGCCGCCTTCGTTAGGCCAGCAGTACAGGCGGTGGTTGTCACTTGGGGAGGTTGTGGCGGGCCAGCTCGTCGTGAGCCCCCAGCTTCGGCAAAACCGAGTAGGCTCTGGATGGTGGCACGCCATTCATCCATCTGCTCGGCTGCCGGCGGAAACCTCAATAGCAGCTGAGCTCGCGCCATAGCCTCCGTGGTTGTGCTTGGCATAGATGTCGATGACGTCGACTGCATCATCACCTGGCTCCTGACGGTGCCAGCGGCGGTGGCGATGCCGCGCCCATGCTGCGGCAGGACGACCACCTGGGCAGCGGGGTTGTGCGGCGGTGGTGCTCGAGGGTCAGCGGCTCCGTCGAGCGCAGCGGTCTGGTTGGCTCGTCTGGGAGGAGGCGCATGCGTCGCGGTCGCTCCCGTGGTGGGGGCGACTGGAGGGCGATGGTTTACCCCGGACCGAGCGCTGTTACTGCGGCTGTGCCCGTCGGTGGGAGGAGGGGTGCGGACGGGGTGACCCCCTCGCCCGTACCTTGCGGAGCGTGACCGTCGAGGCGTTGCTGATGCTGTTCTCCTCCAGTATCTCCTGCCTCCATGGCGGCTGCGGGGGAAGTGGTGATGGCGCCAGCTGCTCCAACCACATCCCCAGCAGCGTCCACATCCTCGCTTGCCTCCGCATCCCCGCGGCATTAGATGCCGCGGGCGCTGGATCCTTTGAGGTGGATGGACGGGCCGAAGTACCAGACTTCTTCTTCTTGGGCGCCATGGTCGATGGCGTCGTCGAAGATGAAGACGGTGACGAAGATGACGCGCTGCGCATGCTTCTAGGTTCGCGCAAGCGAGCCCCCCTACCTGGCGCGCCAAAGATGTTGCGGGATTCCACGACCACCTATGGGACCAGGAGCCCCCTTGCTGGTTGAGCAGGGGGACGTCGCCTTGCACAAAGAGCAGACCAGCGTACGACAGCACGGCAGAGAGCACACAAGCAATTTACCCAGGTTCGGGCCGCCGCAAGGCGTAAAACCCTACTCCTGCTTTGGTGGATTGATGGTGCAATGGAGGTGGTGGAGCATAGTACACTTGCCCGGCAGGGGTTGCCTTAGGGCTATAGCGACTACGCGCGTATGGGATTGTGGGTTCATCAACTTTCCAACCCTTCCTACGGGTGCCATGGGCCTCCTTTTATAGATAAAGGGGTCACCACAATGGCAAAGTAGTCATATGCACTGATATGATAGCAAACGGTGCTATCATACCTAACTCTGCGGGCTGACAGGGCGCATTAAATGCACCACTCAGTGTCACGTCGCTGGTTGCCCGGCAAGGCTTGTCGGGTTATCATGCCAGCTCCGCGCCTGTTCTCTTGACACATCATAGGACGGGTGTCATCTGTGGGTTTCTTCTGTAGGAAATGGCTGCCATGTGGCAAATGGCTGCCACTTAATCATCTTGTGGCTTGACACTGCACCGATCGATGACGTGGGTCGTAGCTGAGTGGTTGGTGGAGTGGTTTGCCTTGGTGAGCCCCGGCAGGCCCTGCGGGGATGCCTCGGGCGCCTACTTTTGGGGGTGGCCTCACCCCTTGCTGGGCTCGCCTGCCCGGCAAGGGAGGCCCTTCTCTTGGCGATATCTCGCCCCTCTGGCTTGGCCTTAGTCTCTTTGAGCTGTATGTTGGTTCTTCGAATCTCTTGATCTTTTGAACTCTGACTTGGGCTGGTGCTTCAATCTTGCTCTTGTGTCTGTGCATAGTATGGGCAACAGACCCAGGGTTCGTTGCACCGACAACGTTCAAAACGTCTTTGAAGTCCCGATTCTAAGCCGTAAAGCATGGCACACTGAACTATCGAGTAGTCATTAGATTTAGCTTGCCAGACGTTCATAACGCCAGCAGTTGCTCCTGCAGCACGCCTTGCACCTAGTGGTGCATCAAGGACGTAATTCTTCTGTGCAGCAATGAAGATAATCCTCAAGTTACGGACCCAGTCCATGTAGTTGCTACCATCATCTTTCAACTTAGCTTTCTCTAGGGAACGCATTAAAATTCAAGGGAACGGTAGCACGGGCCATTGATCTACAACATAGATATGCAAAAACTATCAGGACTAAGTTCATGATAAATTTAAGGTCAATTAATCATATTACTTAAGAACTCCCACTTAGATAGACATCCCTCGAGTCATCTAAATGATCACGTGATCCATATCGACTAAACCATGTCCGATCATCACGTGAGATGGAGTAGTTTTCAATGGTGAACATCTCTATGTTGATCATATCTACTATATGATTCACGTTCGACCTTTCGGTCTCAATGTTCCGAGGCCATGTCTGTACATGCTAGGATCATCAAGTTTAACCCGAGTATTCTGCACGTGCAAAACTGTCTTGCACCCGTTGTATGTGAACGTAGACCTTATCACACCCGATCATCACGTGGTGTCTCGGCACGACGAACTGTCGCAACGGTGCATACTAAGGGAGAACACTTATACCTTGAAATTTTAGTGAGAGATCATCTTATAATGCTACCGCCGTTCTAAGCAAAATAAGATGCATAAAAAAGATAAACATCACATGCAATCAAAATATGTGACATGATATGGCCATCATCATCTTGTGCCTTTGATCTCCATCTCCAAAGGACCGTCATGTTCTCCATTGTCACCGGCTTGACACCTTGATCTCCATCGTAGCGTCGTTGTCGTCTCGCCAACTATTGCTTCTACAACTGTCATACAATAAAGCGACAACCATAAGGAGAGCCAGTTGCCGATAACTTTTACAAAACATGATCATCTCATACAATAACGTATATCACATCATGTCTTGACCATATCACATCACAACATGCCCTGCAAAACAAGTTAAACGTCCTCTACTTTATTGTTGCAAGTTTTACGTGGATGCTACGGGCTTCTAGTAAGAACCGTTCTTACCTACGCATCAAAACCACAATGATGTTTCGTCAAGTTTTCTGTTTTAACCTTCAACAAGGACCGGCCGTAGTCAAATTCGATTCAACTAAAGTTGGAGAAACATACACCCGCCAGCCACCTTTATGCAAAACAAGTTGCATGTCTGTCGGTGGAACCGGTCTCATGAACGTGGTCATGTAAGGTTGGTCCGGGACACTTCATCCAATAATATCGCCGAATCAAAATAAGACGTTGGTGGTAAGCAGCATGACTATGATCGCCCAGAACTCTTTGTGTTCTACTCATGCATATCATCTATGCATAGACCTGGCTCGGATGCCACTGTTGGGAACATAGCATGCAATTTCAAAAAAATTCCTACGATCACACAAGATCTATCTAGGAGATGCATGGCAACGAGAGGAGGAGAGTGTGTCCACGTACCCTCGTAGACCGAAAGCGGAAGCGTTAGCTTAACGCGGTTGATGTAGTCGAACGTCTTCGCAATCCAACCGATCAAGCACCGAACGCACGGCACCTCCGAGTTCTGCACACATTAAGCTCGATGACGTCCCTCGAACTCTTGATCCAGCAAAGTGTCGAGGGAGAGCTTCATCAGCACGACGGCGTGGAGATGGTGATGTGATCCGCGCAGGGCTTCGCCTAAACACTACGACAATATGACCGGAGGAGTAAATGGTGGAGGGGGCACCGCACACGGCTAAGTGTGACGCCCGGATAATTAAGCTACAGTAACCCTCTACTAATGATGCCATGTCCCCACTGTTACTGTTACTAAAGTCACTCTGATTCAAATCACCTTCGAATTCAAAATTCAACGTCAAGTCAAACGGTAAAACTTTTCAAATATTGAAACAAAAATGTTCGGAGTGTGCAGTTAAATGCCTAGGTAATTATAGTGCAGAAAACACCTTTTTAGAAAATGCCTAAATACATTAAAGTGAAATAAAACACAAAATAAAATACATAAATAAAAAGAACCAAACAGAAAAAAAGAAACCCCCCCCCCACTGAGCTCCGGCCCAGCAACAGGCCGGTCCAGCTACGGCCCAGCACCACTCCCCTTATCCCCTTGTCGGTGGAACCCTATCCACCCCATCCACCACTCCCCCCACTCGTCCCACTCTCCCCCTCCCCTGATCCAGATCGGATCGGGGCAAGACGCCGCCGTACGCCGCCGCCTCGTCCTCGTTCGCCGCCGCCCGGAGCTCCACGGACGTCGCCGGAGCCCAGCGCCACCCCGACCTCGTTGCCTCCTCTCCGTCACGCCGTCCCCGTCGACCACCCCGACACCCACTGCCCCGTTCCCTACGCCCCAATGTGAGCCCCGCCGCCGCGCTCGTCTTCGTGCGCCCCTCCTCGCTCCCTCTCTTTCCCTCGCGCGACCCCGCCTGCGTGCGTGCTCGCACTCGTCACCGCGGCCACTACCGGCGCCCGTGCGCCCGCCTTGCCATGCACGCACACGTCGTCGCGCCCCTGCTCCTGGACGCGCATGCCCGCGCCGTAGCACGCGCGCGCTCGCGCGCCCCTGAGTCACGACACCCTTCCCCGCGCCACTCCTGGGCCGCAAGCCCCGTCCGTCTTGCTCCTTGCTAGCCGCGCCGCACCCGTCGTTGCCCGCGACGCCAGCTTCTGGCCGCGCCGCCCCGTTCCTCCCCGTCGCCGCTACCCCCCACCGTGGCCTCGCCCTAGCTCGCCG
Organism: Triticum aestivum; assembly: GCF_018294505.1. Lineage (NCBI taxonomy): Eukaryota > Viridiplantae > Streptophyta > Magnoliopsida > Poales > Poaceae > Triticum > Triticum aestivum. Next base: position 380,402,288 of record NC_057796.1, read on the forward strand.
GCGCCCTGCCGTTCCTGCCCGCAACCGCCTTTGCCGTCCGCGTCCGCGGCTTCGCGGCCCCGTGCGTCACTCGCACCCACTGTCGTCCCCCCTGCGCAGCGCTCTGCCCGCCACCGCGGCCATCCCTCCGCCGCCTCCGCTGGCCGCCGGCGCCGGCGTGCGCCGTGCGCGCCCAGCGCCGCTCGTGCAAGCGCCCGTCCCGGCGCCCCGCCCCGCTGCATGCGTGTGCCTGTTAGCCCCCGCTAACCCGCATCGGCCCCCTGGCCCAATGACATATGGGCCCCGCCCACAGAACTTGTTTAAAAAAATAGAATTAAAAGAATTTTAAAAATAAAATAATAAAAATAAAAATAAATTTAATTAATTAATTAAGTTAAATAATCCTATTTAATTAATATAATTAACCTGTTAGTTTAATTAAACAGTAATTAGTTTAACCTATACCCTAATTAACCTAACAGTGTATGACAGGTGGGTCCCACTGGGCCCACATGTCAGTTTGACCAGTCAACACCTCTGTTGACTGCTGACATCATGCTGATGTCAGCAAACACTGTTCTGGATAATGTTGAATTAAAATAATTAAATTAATCCTAAAAATGATTTAAATCTTTTAAAATTAATATAAAAAAACCGTAGCTCAGATGAAAATACTTTCTACATGAAAGTTGCTCAGAACGACGAGACGAATCCGGATACGCAGCCCGTTCGTCCGCCACACATCCCTAACATATCGAACTCGCAACTTCCCCCTCCGGTTCATCTGTTCGAAAACGCGAAACACCGGGAATACTTTCCCGGATGTTTCCCCCCTTCCCCGGTATCACCTACTACCGCATTTGGGCACACCTAGCATCACGCTTTGTCATGTCATGCATCATCATGCATTTGTTTGCATTGTATTTATTGTTTTTTCCCCCTCTTCTCTCGCTAGACACCGAGACTGACACTGCTGCTACCCAGTACGACTACGGTGTTGACGACCCCTCCTTCTCGACTGAGCTTCTAGGCAAGCCCCCCCCCCTTGATCACCAGATATCGCCTATTCTTCTCTATACTGCTTGCATTAGAGTAGTGTAGCCTGTTACTGCTTTCCGTTTATCCTATCCTGATGCATAGCCTGTCCTTGCTACTACTGTTGTTACCTTTACCTACAATCCTAAATGCTTAGTATAGGATGCTAGTATTCCATCAGTGGCCCTACACTCTTGTCCGTCTGCCATGCTATACTACTGGGCCGTGATCACTTCGGGAGGTCATCACGGGCATATGATATATACTTTATACTGTTACATTACTTATGATACTGTTCGGAGATGGGGGCTGAAGGGGCAGGTGGCTCCATCCCGGTAGAGGTGGGCCTGGGTTCCCGACGGCCCCCGACTGTTACTTTGTGGCGGAGCGACAGGGCAGGTTGAGACCACCTAGGAGAGAGGTGGGCCTGGCCCTGGCCGGCATTCGTGCATACTTAACACGCTTAACGAGATCTTGGTATTTGATCTGAGTCTGGCCACTGGCCTATACGCACTAACCAACTACGCGGGAACAGTTATGGGCACTCGGCGTCGTGGTATCAGTCGAAGCCTTCGTGACGTCAGCGACTGAGCGGCGCGCGCCGGATTGGACTGGAACGCCTGCTAGGCTAGGTCTGCTTCCGGCCGCCCACACAACGTGCAGGTGTGCAATGGGCGATGGGCCCAGACCCTTGCGCCATAGGATTTAGGCCGGCGTGCTGACCTCTCTGTTGTGCCTAGGTGGGGCTGCGATGTGTTGATCTTCCGAGGCCGGGCATGACCCAGGAAAGTGTGTCCGGCCAAATGGGATCGAGCGTGTTGGGTTATGTGGTGCACCCCTGCAGGGAAGTTTATCTATTCGAATAGTCGTGATCTTCGGTAATAGGATGACTTGGAGTTGTACCTTGACCTTATGACAACTAGAACCGGATACTTAATAAAACACACCCTTCCAAGTGCCAGATACAACCCGGTGATCGCCTCTAACAGGGCGACGAGGAGGGGATCGCCAGGTAGGATTATGCTATGCGATGATACTTGGAGAACTTCAATCTACTCTCTTCTACATGCTGCAAGATGGAGGCTGCCAGAAGCGTAGTCTTCGATAGGACTAGCTATCCCCCTCTTATTCTGGCATTCTGCAGTTCAGTCCACCTATATTGCCACTTTACACATATACCCATGCATATGTAGTGTAGATCCTTGCTTGCGAGTACTTTGGATGAGTACTCACGGTTGCTTTTCTCCCTCTTTTCCCCCTTTCCCTTCTACCTGGTTGTCGCAACCAGATGCTGGAGCCCAGGAGCCAGACGCCACCGTCGACGACGACTCCTACTACACCGGAGGTGCCTACTACTACGTGCAGGCCGCTGACGACGACCAGGAGTAGTTTAGGAGGATCCCAGGCAGGAGGCCTGCGCCTCTTTCGATCTGTATCCCAGTTTGTGCTAGCCTTCTTAAGGCAAACTTGTTTAACTTATGTCTGTACTCAGATATTGTTGCTTCCGCTGACTCGGCTATGATCGAGCACTTGTATTCGAGCCCTCGAGGCCCCTGACTTGTATTATGATGCTTGTATGACTTAATTTATTTTTAGAGTTGTGTTGTGATATCTTCCCGTGAGTCCCTGATCTTGATCGTACACGTTTGCGTGTATGATTACTGTACGATTGAATCGGGGGCGTCACAAGTTGGTATCAGAGCCGACTGCCTGTAGGAATCCCCCTTCCACACTCCTTGGCCGAAGTTGAGTCTAGTCGTTAAAAATAACTTTTTACTAACTTGGTTGTGTGGCTTACGGGCCCACGTCGCCATTGGGTGGTATTACGATCTTTTATTCCTTGCCTTTATTCTGGGACTCTGATTTCTCTTCTATTCGGGTTAAAAGATTTTACTAACTCTGACTCTAGGTTCTCGTAACTATTTCTCCCGGAGAGCCCTCATTCCGGAAGATCACCTGCTTCGTCAGAAGATTCTAAGGATATCCCTCGATATTTTCCCGAGACCCTTGTGCTCATCGCCTTTGCAATTCACTGCCATCAATATATCCCTATGGATATTTGCATGCACTTGTCATTCTCATGATCATTCCTCATCGCTCTTGTTGTTACAAGATGCCTCAAAATATTCTCTGTTATCCCGAGAATCCTTTGAGTTTACTGTCTTGCGGTTTTATTTCACATGAAAACCCTTACGGTTATTTCCTCACATTTATCGAGGATCCGTTCTTCTCAATTGTTCATGTGTCTCACAAAATTCTTCTGAATACTTTTCGATCTTTCGAAAATCCTCTGCAGCCGGTTACTCTTGAAATTCTTGCCTGCTTGCCTTATGGTTAATTCCATATGACTAGTAATCTTCGTTAATATCCCTTGTCTTAGCCATTTTGAGCCTATTGATTCAATGTGTGTGTATGCACGCAGTCATCAGGTTATCCTTTTTAAAATTATCTTTCCGGCTCAGACGGCATTCCGGACATGAGTTGGTTCTCGGCAATTCAAACCTTTATTGATTGTCCAACTAAGTGTTTTCAACTTGTCCATCCTTGATCAGAGCGTCTACTTCTGATCCTTTGTTTTGGAAACCATAATTTCTTTCTATTTAAGCATCAGACTAATAAGGTGATTCTTGGATTTGATGCCTCTGCATTCTTTCTTCCTCTGAGTGAGTACCGATACTCACATCAGCTCCGTTGTGGATCGCCCGATCCATTGTTGGATTGTTATCCGACAGTATCCTTCATATTCGATCACCTTGTGAGTTCTTCCCCTGATACATAATGCCTTTGGTAAATTGTATCCTCTGCTTGGCCAACCATGCTCTACTTTCGAGCTTGTGTTTTTACTTTTGAAACTTGTGGTATATGTTACTAAGATGCCTGATGGGTTGAACCTATGCCTTCCCCTAATCCGTGAGAACCCGAAAGTTTTCACAAGTCATACTCTTCCGGTGTTCTACCAGATAAAATTCCAACACTACAATTATATCAAAGCGAGAGGTGAATGAAATGATATGCATTAAAGAAGTGGGAGTCGACCTTGGACTTTGTGCTCATGCCCATGAAAATGATGTAGACCGTCTCGAAAGCTTATTGCAAAATGATTATCCAGCTGTATGATTCTTTCGGTATTCTTGAATTGATTCCTTACAGTTATGGATACGACCATGTTGTCCTGATCTAATATATCTGATGCGAATTCATTCCGGTGCCTCGTCTATTTTTGGCAAGGTTGAAGTATCTACTGTCATAGGTCAATGACCTGGTTCTACTCCTATCATGTTCTACCTTCGAGTATTACCCCCTGGTATCTCGAAGATGTCTTGCCATTGCACCACATCTTACTAACTTTGTTGAAGTAATGTCCTTCCTTGTCGTAATCACTCTACGGGTTCTGGGTTGTTGTCAACCGAGAACACCGACTAGTGAAATTATTCCGCACTACAAATCAAATACCCCTAGTATTTTACTGGGAAATTTTGAACTCAATCTGGTCATTCCTATACTATCGGTTGCATCCCGGTCTTGCTATCTTTGACTGTGCTACCTCGTCCTTCTCTGGTGCACGAATTCTTCAGTGTGTGAGCACGACTTACGTCAAGCTTTCAACATCATGCTGCTTGTCTTGAAAGGCAACTTTGGGACCGAGCTTGCATCTTATATATTGATCCTATAACTTGCCACTTCGTCATTCCCTTGTTGCCATTGTTGTTTGATTGCATCCTCTTAAAACCTCCCGGCAAATGTGTCGGATCACCTTCAACACTTTGACTTCTTCTGAGATGTCAACTGTGTTCATGGTGAGAAATACCCTCCTTGCCCTCGATGATTTTTATTTTCATTGGCAACACCATTGACTTCCTTTCATCGCGAACTTGTCCACATTATGAATACAACTTGCTCTCCAGCTAGTGTTGTGTTCTGCATTGAAGTATTACTGTCTTCTATGTCGAGAATGTTGCGGGGATTGCTCCACCTCTTGAGAATTCTTGACATAGTAATACTTCTCGCCATCTTCGTTCATCTCTTGGTCCCCGTGTTGTTTCTAACCGGAAAACCGACAATTGAACTATGATGTGCGAATTCAAAACTTCTAGCAACCCTATTGCTTTCAAGTTCATGGTCAAAATTTCATTCTTAGACCATTGGTTATCGAATCACCATTCTAACATTGATCCTGCTACCTAAGCCCATATCTCGAGTGCACCTTTCAACCAGTGGTTAATTGTGTATGTTACCCTCGAGCATACATCGTTATATCATTTGATCTGACTAATGTTATCAACTGGTTCACATGTTTGTGGAAATCCATTTCTTTGGAAATCTTGATGTATTGTCGCTGAGTCCATCAGCCACATCCTCTTCTTCTCTTTGGTTTAATGATGAACTCTTGTTCCAGAACTCGCTTCCATAGTTCATCTCCTGAGAATCTTACAATATCATCTCGTTTAATTTGTGTCGCACCCTTTTCTTCTCAGGCATCCTGAGTCTAGGGTATCCTGACGCCAATCGAATCTGAACCTTGGTCAGATATGATGGTTGGAATATATTTCCAAGAGTTATAATATTGGTCTTTTATATGATCCAGTAAGATGATATCATGCCTAGCACACATGGCCGTAGGACCTATTGTTACCGTTTCCCTTTTAGCAAGGTTATCCATTCTTCCCTGAGGAAATTGTAAGACTTATTCTACAAGTTATTCCTGATGGATCCTTTGTGTTTCAAAAGTCCGATCTTCACCTGAGGACCATGTCAATGCTATCTCGAAGCATGTCTATGGTACTCTGATTTTCAACAAGAACATTTGAAGCCCAATGCTAAATGTTTCCTGCTCAATTATCCAAACGCCGCTGTATGGGTAATGTCATGAAAAATTCTTCCCCTTACCTAAAGAGTTTTCTACATTGTATCATGTCATGGATATTATGCTCTGGTTGTCCTTCGGAAGGATATACCCTTGAAATATGTGTGTATACACATTTTCCCTTCCATTGTTCTGTTTAAACCTGATAATCACTTTTCCTTTCCATTGGTTTGTTTAAACCTCCTTGTGATCTATATTATATAAGCAGTAATATTTCCATGCTTATGTAAACACCTCGTTGTACCACTCTGTCAGTAAGACCCTGTTACTTTTGTTGATGACATTTCGATAACCACCGATGGAAGAGAACTTTGCCTATTGGTCCGCCTCGTTCAACGAGCAGGAAAATGGTTCTCTTCGTCCCTCGCCCTTGGTACCGATGTTGCTGCTGACATAACTGACAGGCGATACTCTGACCTGCCTTGCTACCTTGACCGTGCAAATTGATTAACACCTTCCTACTTTTAACCCACATGGTGGGCCCATAACCCACAGTTCCACAAGATCGAAACCTGACTCTCTTGTACATCCTTGATTCTGAAGTATCCTTTGCACTTAACTTCGTGTGTAATTCATGAGTCACCGTCCTACAGATGATCTGTTCTGGTATCAGACGCAATGCTTATTCTCGTTGCTCTGGACCCCTTTCACACTTTGTTTCAAGCATCGAACGATTGCCTGCCCGCTCGAAACTCCCCATGATACCTCCTTACTTTGCTCTCGATATTTTCTTAAGTTTCAATTCGAGAGTGACGTCCGCCACCTTCCTCGATGTTATCGACCAGATAGTCGACCTTGTAGAGGTTTGTTCTCCCGGAATGCCCACCCTTTATTCTTTCGTAAGTACGATGGAGTTCCTGAAGATAGGATGCCGACTTCATCATGATGAACTGAAGCAGAGTAATGAAGACATCCACATAATGGATTGACCTCTTCGGGAAGAGCAACCAAGTCCGAGAAGTTTCGTTAGAATTTCGTAACGAGATCTTTTCCCCTTACACACCCCTTAAATCTCGGGACGAGATTTCTTGTAGTGGGGGAGAATTGTGACGCCCGGATAATTAAGCTACAGTAACCCTCTACTGATGATGCCATGTCCCCACTGTTACTGTTACTAAACTCACTCTGATTCAAATCACCTTCGAATTCAAAATTCAACGTCAAGTCAAACGGTAAAACTTTTCAAATATTGAAACAAAAATGTTCGGAGTGTGCAGTTAAATGCCTAGGTAATTATAGTGCAGAAGACACCTTTTTAGAAAATGCCTAAATACATTAAAGTGAAATAAAACAGAAAAGAAATAAATAAAAAGAAAAGAACCAAACAGAAAAAAAACCCCCCCCACTGGGCTCCGGCCCAGCAACAGGCCGGTCCAGCTACGGCCCAGCACCACTCCCCTTATCCCCTTGTCGGTGGAACCCTATCCACCCCATCCACCACTCCCCCCCACTCGTCCCACTCTCCCCCTCCCCCGATCCAGATCGGATCGGGGCAAGACACCGTCGTACGCCGCCGCCTCGTCCTCGTTCGCCGCCGCCCGGAGCTCCACGGACGTCGCCGGAGCCCCGCGCCACCCCGACCTCATTGCCTCCTCTCCGTCACGCCGTCCCCGTCGACCACCCCGACACCCACTGCCCCGTTCCCTACGCCCCAATGTGAGCCCGCAGCCGCGCTCGTCTCCGCACGCCCCTCCTCACTCCCTCTCTCTCCCTCGCGCGACCCCGCCTGCGCGCGCGCTCGCGCTCGTCACCGCGGCCACTACCGCCGCCCGCGCGCCCGCCTCGCCACGCGCGCACCCGTCGCCGCGCCCCCGCTCCTGGACGCGCATGCCCGCGCCGTAGCGCGCGCGCTCGCGTGCCCCGGAGCCGCGACACCCTTCCCCGCACCGCTCCTGGGCCGCAAGCCCCGCCCGTCCTGCTCCTTGCTAGCCGCGCCGCACCCGTCGTTGCCTGCGACGCCAGCTTCTGGCCGTGCCGCCCCGTTCCTCCCCGTCGCCGCTACCCCCCGCCGAGGCCTCGCCCTAGCTCGCCGGCGCCCTGCCGTTCCTGCCCGCAACCGCCTTTGCCGTCCGCGTCCGCGGCTTCGCAGCCCCGTGCGTCGCTCGCACCCACTGCCGTCCCCCCTGCGCAGGGCTCTGCCCGCCACCGCGGCCATCCCTCCGCCGCCTCCGCTGGCCGCCGGCGTGCGCCGTGCGCGCCCAGCGCCGCTCGAGCAAGCGCCCGTCCCGACGCCCCGCCCCGCTACATGCCTGTGCCCGTTAGCGCTCGCTAACCCGCATCGGCCCCCTGGCCCAATGACATATGGGCCCGCCCACAGAACGTGTTTAAAAAATAGAATTAAAAGAATTTTAAAAATAAAATAAACTAATAATAATAATTTTAATTAATTAAATAATTAATTAACTAAATTAATTAAGTTAATTATCCTATTTAATTAGTCCAATTAACCTGTTAGTTTAATTAAACAGTAATTAGTTTAACCTAAACCCTAATTAACCTAAAAGTGTATGATAGGTGGGTCCCACTGGGCCCACATGTCAGTTTGACCAGTCAACACCTCTGTTGACTTCTGACGTCATGCTGACGTCAGCAACACTGTTCTAGATAATGTTGAATTAAAATATTTAAATTAATCCTAAAAATGATTAAAATCGTTTAAAATTAATATAAAATAAACCGTAGCTCAGATGAAAATACTTTCTACATGAAAGTTGCTCAGAACGACGAGACGAATCCGGATACGCAGCCCGTTCGTCCGCCACACATCCCTAACATATCGAACTCACAACTTCCCCTTCCGGTTCATCTGTCCGAAAACGCGAAACACCGGGAATACTTTCCCGGATGTTTCCCCCCTTCGCCGGTATCACCTACTACCGCGTTTGGGCACACCTAGCATCACGCTTTGTCATGTCATGCATCGTCATGCATTTGTTTGCATTGTATTTATTGTTTCTTCCCCCTCTTCTCTCGCTAGACACCGAGACCGACGCCGCTGCTACCCAGTACGACTACGGTGTTGACGACCCCTCCTTCTCGGCTAAGCTTCCAGGCAAGCCCCCCTGATCACCAGATATCGCCTATTCTTCTCTTTACTGCTTGCATTAGAGTAGTGTAGCCTGTTACTGCTTTCCGTTTATCCTATCCTGATGCATAGCCTGTCCTTGCTACTACTGTTGTTACCTTTACCTACAATCCTAAATGCTTAGTATAGGATGCTAGTATTCCATCAGTGGCCCTACACTCTTGTCCGTCTGCCATGCTATACTACTGGGTCGTGATCACTTCGGGAGGTGATCACGGGCATATGATATATACTTTATACTGTTACATTACTTATGATACTGTTCGGAGATGGGGGCTGAAGGGGCAGGTGGCTCCATCCCGGTAGAAGTGGGCCTGGGTTCCCGACGGCCCCCGACTGTTACTTTGTGGCGGAGCGACAGGGCAGGTTGAGACCACCTAGGAGAGAGGTGGGCCTGGCCCTGGCCGGCATTCGCGGATACTTAACACGCTTAACGAGATCTTGGTATTTGATCTGAGTCTAGCCACTGGCCTATACGCACTAACCAACTACGCGGGAACAGTTATGGGCACTCGGCGTCGTGGTATCAGCCGAAGCCTTCGTGACGTCAGCGACTAAGCGGCGCGCGCCGGATTGGACTGGAACGCCTGCTAGGCTAGGTCTGCTTCCGGCCGCCCACACAACATGCAGGTGTGCAATGGGCGATGGGCCCAGACCCCTGCGCCATAGGATTTAGGCCGGCGTGCTGACCTCTCTGTTGTGCCTAGGTGGGGCTGCGATGTGTTGATCTTCTGAGGCCGGGCATGACCCAGGAAAGTGTGTCCGGCCAAATGGGATCGAGCGTGTTGGGTTATGTGGTGCACCCCTGCAGGGAAGTTTATCTATTCGAATAGTCGTGATCTTCGGTAATAGGATGACTTGGAGTTGTACCTTGACCTTATGACAACTAGAACCGGATACTTAATAAAACACACCCTTCCAAGTGCCATATACAACCCGGTGATCGCTCTCTAACAGGGCGACGAGGAGGGGATCGCCGGGTAGGATTATGCTATGCGATGATATTTGGAGAACTTCAATCTACTCTCTTCTACATGCTGCAAGATGGAGGCTGCCAGAAGCGTAGTCTTCGATAGGACTAGCTATCCCCCTCTTATTCTGGCATTCTGCAGTTCAGTCCACCTATATTGCCACTTTACACATATACCCATGCATATGTAGTGTAGATCCTTGCTTGCGAGTACTTTGGATGAGTACTCACGGTTGCTTTTCTCCCTCTTTTCCCCCTTTCCCTTCTACCTGGTTGTCGCAACCAGATGCTGGAGCCCAGGAGCCAGACGCCACCGTCGACGACGACTCCTACTACACCGGAGGTGCCTACTACTACGTGCAGGCCGCTGACGACGACCAGGAGTAGTTTAGGAGGATCCCAGGCAGGAGGCCTGCGCCTCTTTCGATCTGTATCCCAGTTTGTGCTAGCCTTCTTAAGGCAAACTTGTTTAACTTATGTCTATACTCAGATATTGTTGCTTCCGCTGACTCGTCTGTGATCGAGCACTTGTATTCGAGCCCTCGAGGCCCCTGGCTTGTATTATGATGCTTGTATGACTTACTTTATTTTTAGAGTTGTGTTGTGATATCTTCCCGTGAGTCCCTAATCTTGATCGTACACGTTTGCGTGTATGATTAGTGTACGATTGAATCGGGGGCATCACACTAAGAAATAATTGATGTCCTTTGGGGTGCCCCTGCCCCCGTATATAAAGGAGGGAGAGGGAGGAGGCCGGCCTAGGGGGTGCGCTATGTGGGGGGAATCCCACTTGGACTCCTAGTCCTATTCACCCCCCTTCCTTCTTTCGGAGGGGGAAAGGGGGAAGGAGAGGGAGAGGGAGAAGGAAAGGGGGGCCGCGCCCCCTCCCCTTGTCCAATTCGGACTCCCTATGGGGGGCGCACCACCCCCTTGTGGGCTGCCCTCTCTCTCCCCTATGGCCCATGAGGCCCATTACCTTCCCCGGGGGTTCCAGTAACCCCTCGGTACTCCGATAAATACTCGAAACACTCTGAAACCATTCCGGTGTCCGAATACTATCATCCAATATATCAATCTTTACCTCTTGACCATTTTGAGACTCCTCGTCATGTCCGTGATCTCATCCGGGACTCTGAATTATATTCGGTCACCAAAACACATAACTCATAATACAAATCGTCATCAAACGTTAAGCGTGCGGACCCTACGGGTTCGAGAACTATGTAGACATGACCGAGACACATCTTCGATCAATAAACAACAGTGGAACCTGGATGCTCGTATTTGTTCCTACATATTCTACGAAGATCTTTATCGGTCAAACCGCATAACAACATACGTTGTTCCCTTTGTCATCGGCATGTTACTTGCCCGAGATTCGATCGTCGGTATCTCAATACCTAGTTCAATCTCGTTACCGGCAAGTCTCTTTACTCTTTCCGTAATGTATCATCTCGTAACTAACTCATTAGTCACATTGCTTGCAAGGCTTATAGTGATGTGCATTACCAAGAGGGCCCAGAGATACCTCTCCGAAACACGGAGTGACAAATCCTAATCTCGATCTATGCCAACCCAACAAACACCATCGGAGACACCTTTAGAGCATCTTTATAATCACCCGGTTACGTTGTGACGTTTGATAGCACACAAGGTGTTCCTCCGGTATTCGGGAGTTGCATAATCTCATAGTCAAAGGAATATGTATAAGTCATGAAGAAAGCAATAGCAATAAAACTTAACGATCAATCTGATAATCTAATGAATAGGTCTTGTCCATCACATCATTCTCCTAATGATGTGATCTCATTCATCAAATGACCACACATGTCTATGGTCAGGAAACTCAACCATCTTTGATTAACGAGCTAGTCAAGTAGAGGCATACTAGGGACACTTTGTTTTGTCTATGTATTCACACATGTATCAAGTTTCCGGTTAAGACAATTCTAGCATGAATAATAAACATTTATCATGATATAAGGAAATATAAATAACAACTTTATCATTACCTCTAGGGCATATTTCCTTCACAACGATGGTCCATGGTTGACTAGCCACGCGAATGGAAGTTGCGCCGTGCTTTTAGTATAGAGTGGCGGAGGAGGCGGAGGCGGTGGTGGATGGTGGGGAACGACGGGTGGTGTAGTAGGTGCGTGGATGGATGATCCCGCGGCTATAGTGAGGCTCGATGGTGATGTGGCCCCAGCGGTGGCGGTGGTGGTCGGATCCATGGTGGGCGCCGCCTTGCGCACGACATTGGCTTGTGTCAAGTTGATTTGCATGCCTAAATTCTTCAATTTGTTGGACTCCCGCTCGTTGAAGGTCTGAGCGTGGAATCGCTCGTCAGCGGTGGTCTGACTTGCGTCGACGCGGCGGATGACCGACTCGAGTGGTTTGTGCAGCTTGTCGGTGGTTTCTCCCATGGCGTCGAGGAGGTATCCAGTCTGCACCGAAGGCTTGGACAATGATGTCGTGATCTCGCTCCAAGTTGAACCTAACCCCGTGCAGGATTTCGCGCAATTCACCAGAGCAAATTGCACCTAACACGGTGGATGTTACAGCTCGACCTAGAGAATAGGAGATCGGCGGTCGCGTGTGTGGTGGGGAATTTTTTGGCTCTGATTACCAATTGTAATCTCCCGGCGGCGGCTAGGGTTCGAGTGGGGATCGGGATGAGAGGAGGAGCAGAGAAGGTGAGGAAGAGAGAACTCGAGGGAGAAGGGGATTGATCTCATTCACTTTCAACATGCCGTCACAGGGAGTACAACACCCACTTAAGAAGACCCGGCCCTCGGGCCATACTTGCTCACACACAAGCTTACATGGGCCACGACCCGAAACCTGCTCGTTGCACCCAGGTGCACTCGTTGTACGTTTCAGGGTTCAATTAACTGATGGTCTGAACCTGAAGGCGTTACACTAGCGCCCCCGCCTCCCACGCTCGCCCCCGCTCTCGCCGGGGCCACGCCATGCCTTGTTGCGTCCTACCAGTCGCAGCTCGGCATCGCGCTTGCATGCCCACCAGTGCGTCATCGTGCCCACCGCCACCCACGCACCTGCGCTGTGCCCTGCTCTCTTCCACGCCCACCACGCGCTCGTGCACATGCTTGCTCGGCATTACGACGCACATGATTGTGTGTACGACTCCAGCGGCGATGACCATGCCAGCGGCAGCTCCCACCGCGCCATACGCACCATGATCTGGCAGTAGAGGAACTCCATCGCCTCCGCCCACGCGTCGAGGCCACCCAGCACTGCACCGGCCGATGCATCGGAGTTAGCTCGCCCACCCCACCCTGGTCGCGTGGAGCTGCTACCACGAGCCGCCACTGTTGTTGCTGCTGCGATGAGGCGCGACGGTGGCCGGTGGGCAGCGGTGGGGCATCGATGGCCGGGCATGAGCACCGGTAGGGACTGCAGTTGCTGCTGGTCCTGCGAGGTGCGTGTGCGGGGAGAGGCCGGCGGCGTGGGGCGCGCTCCAGAGAGAGAAGAAAAAGGGAGAGAGAGCGATGGGAGGTGGGTGGGTGACAAGTGGGTCCAGGACCGGACAAGAGCGGCCGGGGAGGATGTTGAAAGCATCCATTCGATGTCCGCTCGCGCAAAGATCGGTCAAATTTGCGCTCGGGATGGGGTGAGCCAGACCATAAACGAACGTTTTTGTGGACGGGGTCGCGCGTTGGGCAGTCTCGTCTGTCTGTTTAGGCCGAAATGGACAGACCCGGACGATTTTTGGTCATGCGTTGGAGTTGCCCTAAGAGCATCTACAGCTGGGCTTGGCAAATCCGATCCCTCAAACGCCCGCGGACACGACCGGGCGCATCCGTGGACAGTGATCGATCATGCCTCAAATATTTGATTCTACAACCGCGCACCTTAAATTAGAAACCTCAAATCCATATTATTGCATGCAACATGAAGCCTAATCTACGCGGAGCTTGCCCGGTTTTGCTGTGCCCATGTTCGGTGATAACCCACACATATAGGGGATCGCGACAGTCTTCGAGGGTAGAGTATTCAACCTAAATTTATAGATTTGACATAAGGGGAGCCAAAGAATATTTGTAAGTATTCGCAGTTGAGTTTTCAATTCAACCACACCTGGAGATTAAATATCTGCAGCAAAGTGATCAGTAGTATGATAGTTTTGATAGCAGTGCTAACGGTAACAGTGATAGCAATAATTTTGTAGCAGTTGTAACAATAATAGCAACAGTAGTAACTTAGCAAGAACAATATGTGGAAAATTCGTAGACATCGGATCGGTGGTAAAGTTGGATACTATTCATCATATGACAGTCATAACCTAGGGCGACAATGAACTAGCTCCAGTTCATAAATATAATGTAGGCATGTACTAAATAGTCATACGTGAATATAATGTAGGCATGTACTAACTAGCTCCGATGATTGCATGACATCTTTTAGCCTACCCTCCCGTGGCAGCGGGGTCCATGAGGAAACTAAGGGATATTAAGGCCTCCTTTTAATAGAGAACCGGAACAAAGCATTAACACATAGTGAATACATGAACTCCTCAAACTATGGCAATCACCGGAAATAATCTCAATTATTGTCACCTTGGGGTATGCAGATCATAATATGTAGCAGGTGCATATAACTTGCAATATCAGATCAAGAACACACATGAACACGTCACATGTATCCTCGACGCTGGGCGTGATGCATCACAGCTCATGTAGAAGGAGACCCGACCGACGGCGCGATACACAAGACAGTCGGCGGACGCTTTTGCAGACCCGAAACCCCACACGCCCGGGAGAGACCCTGTCAGGGAGTGCGGTGGCTATGGGCTTCCCTAGGTCGATTCGCTCGCCCCTAGAGCCTCGGGATTTGCAGCTCTTAACGAAGAACAACGAAGAACAAGAGAAAAAACGATGGGGAGATAAAACATAGATGAAAATGTAGTATATTGATTTGTTCGATTATGTGTTGTTAGATCGGCCATCACCTCTCATCTATTTATGGGGCGGCTGGACTTCCTGTACAAGAAAAGGACTCCAAATCCCGTCCAAATCTTTCCAAAACTACCCGAACTCGGATTTAGGTAAGTCTGAGACAGCAGTTCGGTATTTGAGCCACACAAGCCACAAACAACCTCGGATGAAGATGATATCAAAAGAAAATTTACCTTTTTGATGAGACAAACAACTATCATGTTGAACGTTTTTTTATTAGAGGACATCTTAAATACCTTACGAGGCCATCTTTGACTCCTAGTCGGACTCGTACATGCAGTTTTTTTGGCTGTCCGAGTCTTGTAGCAACTTTTGCAGGCCGTATACTATCTCATATGATGATGACTCGACGATACGCACAACTTTCATGTAGAATACTTTTTCATCCGAAACAATCTAGATAATCTTTTCGGCCCATCTTCAGTTTCTGGTCGGATTGGCCCTCACAGCTTCCGGCAAGCATTCAATACCGGCAAGCACTCGAAACTGGCAAGCTTTTCAAAACCGGCAAGATTTCTCTTGGTCGGCGAGCCCTTCAAGTCAGCAAGCCTTTCAACACTGGCAAGCACTAAAAAACCTGCAAGCATCAAAAATCGGCAAAGGCCAAATAGCTTGCGTGACCCATCAGACATCACCTAGGTGGGTGTCTGGTACCTCGCGCCACTTTTTCATCAGGGCTGGTCCATAGAATGTTGCATCTAAATTTTGCATACGAACTCGGATTGGAACGAATTTTATATCAGAATCAACCATTTCGATGAGACGAAGACAATTCATGTACATAATTTTTTCATATGAGACCGTCTTGGGGGTGTAATCAGCCAAACAGTAATCTGAACATAAAATTTTAGAACTCTGAGCACAGTTTTGGCTCCTATGATGAGGTCAGATGATGATGACTCAAACAACAAAGTTGCTCAATTTGATGATATGAAACTTTTTCATGTTTAAACCCTTTTCATTTGAGGCCATCATAGTTGCATCTCGTACCATGCCAAAAACTAGTGTCAACACATGGCCCCCTATTTTTCCTCAAAGCTTGGATGCCGAAAAATAATTTGCACCGTATTTGTTCTAAGGACGATGTCAACACTCCATCGGCCATTTATATTTCTCAGGGTGATAATTATGTATCGGCCATGTTTATGCTAAGGGCGATAATCGTATATCGGCCATTGCCCATCTAGGCTTCTTGCCACACACACTCGAGTGGTATTTCTTCATATATTTGCCATTGAGAGCTCGAGGTAACAATGTCTCTTATATGGATTCCACCAAATACGAGTTTCCAAAAACTACTCTTGTAATCATAAAAGGACCTTCCCAGCTTGGAGACCACTTCCCGAATTTTCTATCTCTTAAACCAATCGGCAGGATCACCTTCGACACAAGATCGCCAACCTGAAAATTATTCCATTTGACCTTTTTATTATGAGCTGTTGCCACCCTCAACTTGGTCCGCTCTATGGCCTTCAAAGCAGCCAAACATTTCTCGGCAACCCCATCAATATTGTCCATCATCAAGTTATAAAAATCCACCATCGATAAATCATTTTGTTTTGCTATTCTCAAAGCATTTAAATTCACTTTCACTGGTAAAACAACCTCTTGACCATATACCAGCTCATATGGAGTTACCTTTGTAGCACAATACCTTGAGATTCTATGTGCCCACAAAGCTTTAGACAACAACTCATGCCATCTCCTTGGATTATCCTCAATCTTCTTCTTGATGAGTTTGATTAGAATTTTATTGATAGACTCAGCTTGTCCATTAGCTTGGGCATAATACGAAGAAGAATTTAGTAATTTTATCTTATAACATTTGGCAAATTCTCTAACTTGATGTGAGATGAAAGATGACCCTTGATCTATGGTTAATGTTTGAGGAATGCCGAATATATGAATAATATGCTCGGTTATGAACTGAATTACCTCCTTATTTTTCATGTTCTTGAGAACTACTGCTTCAGACCATTTAGTGAAATAATCGGTTGCCACTGATACGAACCGATGCCCCTTTGAGGAAGATCGTTGAATTTCTCCAATGAAGTCTAAACCCCATCCTCTAAAAGGCCATGGTTTGATAATAGGATTTAACATGGCAGCAACAGCCAATTGAATATCACCAAACTTCTGATGAGCTTCACACCTTTTATAATGGTATTCATTGGAAATGGTTGTTTATCAACTTGCATCTTAGAAAAGTTCAGTCGTCTGTCATTAATGGCCGATCGTATCTATCGTCGGAAAACATTGCAATCGTTAGTAGCATGAGAAAAAGAATTATGATACTTGCAATAAGCATGCTGTTTTAGCTCTTCAAACGACGATAAAGTATGAGATATTCTGATAATCTTAGCTTGTAGCAAAGCATCAAATATTTTATCACACTTAGCAATGTTAAAAGTAAACTTCATCTCTTCATCACGATCCTTATAAATCGGTTTGAGATCATTGCAAGCAAATGGTTTGGCCTTAGACGGCCAAAAAATTCAGCAGCACAAATGTCACCCTCATCGTCCGAGTGCTCACTATCATACTCAACCATATTCATCTTAGGACGATCAGTTATGCCTATGCACCTCTTTATGATCTTTCCTTCGGCTTTCTTGAGCCAAAGCCCTTTGTAGGACTTGGTTGATACTCGAAAACTCATAGCCTTCCAGCTTTTCTCTAATGTGAGTTCTCAAACCACTAAGCACGAGATCAGCCAAGTCTCTCTCAGTTATCACCAAACTTTAGCACCGGTTTTTTGTATCTCTAAATCTTTTGACATAATTGAAGACCGATTCATCATGTTTTTGCTTAACCAATGTAAGATGGGGTAGTTTAAGAACATTGTCACCACAGTAGAATTGGTCATGAAATTTTTGCTCCAGGTGAAACCATGTACTAATCGAAACGGGTGGTAACGCAAAAAAACACGAGAAAGGCGTACCGGTCAAAGATAAAGTAAAATAACGTACTTTCCACTCGTCTCGTGAACTTGCCTCACCTAATTGTGCCAAGTACTGACTAACATGCTCCCATGTAGTATTTGTTCCCTCTCCGCTAAATTTAACAAAATCTGGAAATTTATACCCGGGAGGGCATGGCACGACATAAAAAATCTAGATATGGTTTCCTGGAAATTTGTGCTTTAGGTAGTTCAATCCCACAATGCTCCCAGAACACCCTATACATCTCCTCTCTGACATTATCCTAAATATCACTCGTATTGAGCGGCGTTGTGTGTGGTTGTGGCGCATGGTGAATATGATTTCTAATAGCTGGTATAGTGCTAGTCGGAAGAGATGGTGGTGTGTATGTTATACCATAGTTCGGCAACAATCCACTTGGACTTGCCGAACCATAACCTAGCAATGCAGTTGGATTCACTAAACTTTGTATGTTCATGGCAGGATTAAAGGGTGGACCACCAAGTTGGTTTGTCTGACTGGGTTAATAATTCAATGGCACGGGCGGCGGCGATGAAATAGGTAAAGTTGGACTAAAGTTTTCTACGCCAGCAGACATACCACTACTACCATTAGATGATTGAGGAGTATTTTTTTGAGCAGTATTATTGTCTATCTCAGCAATAAGAGTAGTAATTTCAGTCGACTATTCAGGAGAGAAGATTTTACTTACAGCCGACTCTACCTGCTCATTGTGAAGAGGAGAAAACTTGATTTCTTCAATTGAAGTGATGTTGCCTTGGCGATCCTTTTTGAACTTAGCAAGGAACTCCTGCATCTCCTTCTCTTCACGCGCCTTCCTATACTCCTCATAAGCTTGGCGATGGTCTGTCGATAATTCCTCAAAATTGGGTTTGATGATGTTACTGGCATCCACTTCGGATGTCTTCGGAAGATCGGCCATGATGGATGATGATGATTGCTCTTTAGTCCCCAACGGAGTCGCCAAAAAAGTGTGTTGAGACACGAACACGTCACCTGTACCCTCGACGTCGGGGGTGATGCACCGCAGCTCACGTCGAATGAGACCCGACCGAGAGCGCGATACGCAAGACAGTCGGCCGGCGCTTTTGTAGACCTGAAACCCTGCACGCCCGAGAGGGACGCTGTCAGGAAGTGCGGCGGCTATGGGCTACCCTAGGTCGATTCGCTCGCCCCTAGAGCCTCGGTATTCACGGCTCTCAACGAAGAACAACGGAGAACGAGAGAGAAAACGACGGGGAGATAAAACATAGATGAAAAAGTAGTATATCGATTTGTTTAATTGTGTGTTGTTCAATTGGTCGTCACCTCTCATCTATTTATGAGGCGACTAGACTTCCCGTACAAGAAAAGGACTCCAAATCCCGTACAAATCTTTCCAAAACTACCCGAACTCGGATTTAGGTAAGTCTGAGATAACAGTTTGGTCTTTGAGCCTCATAGGCCACAAACAACCTTGGATGAAGATGAACCCAACAGAAAATTTAACCGTTTCGACGAGACAAACAACTTTCTTGTTGAACGTTTTTTATTTGAGGCCATCTTAAATACCTTACGAGGCCATATTTGACTCCCAGTCGGACTCGCCATGTAGTTTTTTGGTTGTCCGAGTCTTGTAGCAACTTTGCAGGCTGTATACTATCTTATATGATGATGACTCCGAAAGCAAAGTTGACCGTTTCGATGATACGCACAACTTCCGTGTAGAACACCTTTTCATCCAAGGCCATATAGATAATTTTTTCATCCCATCTTCAATTTCTGTTCGGATTGGCCCTACCAGTTTCCGGCAAGCTTTTATGAAAACCGGCAAGCATTCAAAACCGGCAAGCACTCGAAACCAGCAAGCGTTCAAAACCGGCAAGCTTTTCTCTTGGCCGGCAGGCCCTTCAATCCGGCAAGACTTTCAAAACCGGCAAGCACTCTGAATCGGCAATCATTCAAAAACCGCCAAGCATCCAAAACCGACAAAGGCCAAATAGCTCGCGCGACCCATCACACATCACCTAGGTGGGTGTCTGGTACCTCGCGCCACTTTTTCATCAGGGTCGGTCCGCAGAGTGTTGCCTCTAACTTTTGCATACGGACTCGGATTGGGACGATCTTTCTATCAAAATCGACCATTTCAACAAGACAAAGACAATTCACATAGATCCTTTTTTCATATGAGGCCATCTTGGGGGTGTAATCAGCCAAACAGTGATCTGAACATAAAATTTTAGAACTCTGAGCACAGTTTTGGCTCCTAAGATGAGGTCGGATGATGATGACTCAAACAACGAAAGTTGCTCAATTTGATGATACGAAACCTTTTCGTGTTGAAACCCTTTTCATTTGAGGCCATCTTAATTTCATCTCGTACCATGCTGAAATCTGGTGTCAACACATTGTGACGAATGAATAAAAGCTTGGCTAGGGACATGTGTTGTTTTTCGCATTTTTTGTTATATTTCTACTGTTCTTATTTTAAAGAAAAAATTAAGAAATTTATAGAAATAAATTGTAAATCCGAAAACATTTCATGAATTTGCAAGGATAATCATGAATCTTGAATAAAATCTTTGCAAATTTCGAAAATGTTGATAACTTCTAAAAATGATCATTAATTTAAAAAATGTTCAGAAAATGAAACTTCCTCGCGCAAGTTCAAAAAACTGTTCATATAAATGAAATACAAAATCATGAATTTCAAAATATTCACAATTTACACAGTATAAATAAATTTAAAAAATCTATATAAAATAAAACTTATTCACGAATTTAAAACAATTTTACACTAAATAATATTCCCACATTCAACAAAGAGAAAATCATGAATTAAAAAATAAATATGCACAGAAAAAACGCATCTAACATGGAAAACAATAATAGCAATATCCAACATAAAAAGGAAAAACCGGCCCACAAGCTTCACAAAACCAGGTGTGAAGCTTCTGCGAACTTTTTAAAATGACTTCAAGCGAACCTGATTCCTATGTGACGCATGATGCGTCAAATTGTCACTGCTTCGAACACCCCCGATAAAACAACCAACCGACACGCGCAGGCAGCGAGACGGGCACCTCCCATCCCGGTTTTGGGAACATTCTCGAAGGTGCCCAGCCAGTTTTTTCGATTTTATGAACGTTCTAGATGGTACCTGAACGTTTTTCTCTTTTTCGATTTTTTCCTGTTATTTTTTCTTTATTTTTTCTCCTTTTCCGTTTCTTTTTTCTTTTTCGTTCCTTTTTTCTGTCTCTCTTTTTCTATTCTTTTTGTTCATTTTCAATTCTTTTATTTTTCATCAAATCGCCCTTTTAATAAAATTGTTCATTTTTTACGAAAAGATCCTGGTTTGAAACATAGTTCAGAAATTGCAAAAAAAAAATGATTTTAAATATGGTTCGCTTCTTGTACAATAAAAGTTTGAAATTTATAAAGTTTTATAATTTGAAATTTAGAAAATGTTTATATTTTATGTTTCTGTTCACACATTCAGAAAATATTTGGGAATCTCAAAAAAATCAACTTAAAAAATTTGCTAAAGAATTTCATAAATTCAATTCTGAAAATCGGAAAAATTGTTTGTATTTTTAAAGTTTTTTATCAATTCAAAAAATGATCTACTTTTTAAAGATGTTCTACCATTTCCAAAGTTTGTTCACATATTCTACAAATGTTCGTGTTTCCAAATTTTATTCGCAAATTCGAAGAATGTCTGTGGAATTTTAAAAACAAATCATGTGTCGCAAAACTGTTCCTAATTTCAAAATATGTTCGTGTTTTGAAAAAAAATCGTAATTCCGAAAAAAATTCATGTTTAAAAAACGAATTCATAATTTTAGAAAATATTCATAAATTTCAAAAAAATGATCTAGCCTTTTCAAATTTGCACATATTAAGAATTGTTAATGTTTTCAAATTTGATCCCCTATTCAAACAATGTTCAGGGAATTTTTGGAAAATGTTTGCATTTTGAATAAGTTGTTCGTAAAGTTTTAAAAATGTGCGTTTTCAAATGTTGCTCCTATTTTTCAGATAATGTTTCTATGTTTTAAAAGATTGTTCATAATTTCATAAACGGTTCTCAATTTCATTTTTGTTCCTTTTTTAAGAAATGTTTGAGAAAGTCAAAAAGTGTTCACGTTTTCATGAAATGTATGTGTTTTGATTCAGAACAAAAATAACTTTCGAAATTTCTAAAAAGTATAAATATGTTGCGACTTATTGTTCATATGCACCGGGTTGCTATTTTAGTTACAAATTTCTAGGAGTTACAGTAGCTATCTATTTTGGTTCACTGGCAAGAGGTCCTTGGTTTAATTTTTCTCAAAAAAACAAAAGGTCCTTTGTTTGATTTTGAACGTTAAGATTTTGCTGTTGTAGTTTGTTTATTTAAAAATCTGTGTTGCCTATATAGCATGGAAGCTTGTCGGTTGGAGCGGTTGCACAGCCTGCTTATAACTGCGAAGTCTAGTTTGAATACTACTCCCTCCGTTCCAAATATAAGTCTTTTTAGACATTTCAAATAGACTACAACATACGAATGTATGTAGACATATTTTAGAGTGTAGATTCACTCATTTTTCTCCGTATGTAGTCACCTATTGAAATCTCTAGAAAGACTTATATTTGGGAACGGAGAGAGTAGGTCTAGCGCTTGATTTTTTTTTTTGGCGTTTTTCCAACTCACTCTCTGACGCAGAGAGCGTCACACAGGAACTCCCGCCCAAAGTGAAACTTGCTGGTCGGGCTATTTATCGAATGCGCCTTTAGGATGCAAAGGCTATGTCTGGCCCTTACCAATTCATTAGGAATCGCGTACAGGCAGGAGCCAGAACAACACTATAACAAGTAGTTTTATTCCGTCATTTTTTTCTCTTCTGATTTTCGTTTTGTTTTATGTTTTTTTTGTTCCTTTTCTGTTTTCTTTTTTATTGGTCTACTTCGGAAAATTTTCCCATCTTTTCCTCTCTTTTTTATTTATTGAGCACATGTCAACTTTTCTTATGCACAATGCACATTTTTTCATTAACTTAGTGACATTTTCTAATAATACAGTATTAACACATTGTAAATCGATGATTGATACTTCTATCAAAATATGATTGTATTGTCTACTTTGTCACATACACGTTGTGTATTTTTCATATACATCAACCGCATTAAAGTTATACAGTTTTAGTTTTGTTAATTGCATAATTAATATATTTTTCAAGTATATGTTTTATACCTATTTTTTATGCACGTTTTACTTTTTTTATACATCTGTAATACTTTTTTACACGTTTCACATTTTATTATTATACAATTCACATTTTTCATTATAAATATTTTAGTCTCTACATTTTTTACATACACGTTGTACATTTTTCATATAGGTCAAATTTTTATGCACATTTATTATTTGTCAAATAGATGATTAACATTTGTTTTTACAATTTCACTTACATTTTACTGAAACACATGAAAATAGTCTGTTACAAACATTTTTTAATGGTATCAATGTTATTCAAACTATGCTATTAACATTTTTGTGTACGCTGCATTAACATTTTGAAAGGTTATAGGTTTGATATATCTTAATCAGTTTTAGTTTTGAAGTATATGTATTAAAAAACATATGTTTAACTAAAATCGTTTAATCATCTTTTTCAAAAAAATAAACATAGACATAAGCGGGCATGCAATCATCATGACATCAGCCTAACAAAGTTACTAGGCCCGGCCCACAATCTGCCCCCCTGTGGCCTGGTATCAATTTTGCCAACCTTCGCGCAGCACACATCCGAGCTTGGCAGCCCATTTAACTCTTTTTTCTGGTATTTAAACTTCATAAAATTGTGCGGGCGACGGGCTCGAACCTAGGACCCTTGTGTTCAGCGAGAAGCGCACAAATTACTCGGACGTCGTAACAGTTGTGACAAGTTACTTCTTTTATTTTACTAGCACATATGCATGTGCGTTGCAACGCGAGAGATATTTCTTTGCGAGAAGCAATGGGAGAGATAATTGATGTGTCCACCATAAACGATCGTAATATCGATGCGATAGAGAGAGGAGTTGCAGTCTTCTCGCGGGTCATGTTATTCCCGCGAGATCTTGATAGTGGTGGGGTTAGTCAGCGTGGCAGTAACCATCCAACTCGTGTTTTTTCCCTCCGGGTCCGCCTCTGTCCCGGGGTTGTGTCTGCCTCCTCATTTGGTAGCTATGCGGCGACCTTCGGGTCACGGTTGCTCCGGCCACTCTCTCTTACGATAGCTTAACCGGATGGATTACTAATTGTACGGCATAAATCCTGTTTCATTAGCATATTTAGCACATAACCAGACAGCAATGTCCCTTCTTCATTAATATTTATTCTCTTTTATTATTTTGGCGCTCACGTGCCCACAATTTTTTTATTTGAGCCAAACTAACATATTCTCTTTTATTGGCCGAATAAAAAAATTGCTCCCTCGCACGAACCAATATGGGAGTGCATTGTGGCCCAATACTGTCTGTGCAACAGAGAGTTTTTATTTGGGCCAACTACATGGGGGCTATTATATGATGCTAGTTGCGTAAAATAGCACGTGGGACGCACATCAGTCATGTATGGGCCAGCACACTGGTAGGCATCATGACAACCTGTGTTTGTAAGGCACGAAAAAATTCCAAAAAACGATGAGTTGAAGGAACAAAATCATGCCCTTAAAGACCCGACTACGTGCTGCTAGCCACTCAAAGAAACGAGTCCTATCAACCAATGGTCAACTCAAACCTTTAAGAACATACTCCAATGCCAGATTGGAAACATTTTTTGTTTGTTTTTAACTTTAAAAAAATATAAATTGCTGAATATTATTGGAAACATGAATAATTTTGAAAATCCCAAACATATTTTGGAAATTCTTTACATTTTCAGGAATACACAACAAAATTTGAAACGTTCGCAATTAGCAATTTTATTTGAAAACGTGAACCTTTTATACTAACATGATCATTTTTAAACTTGTGACTTTTATTCAAAAAGGAAACATATTTTGAACATCCAGAACAATTTTTGAAAATGTGTTTCTTTAAACTCAGACATTATTCTGAATATGTGAACATTAATACAAGAATATTTTTCGTATTGGGAACATTTTTAAAATGCAATTTTTGTTGAAATCTCGAACAACATTGAAAAACACAAAGAAAAAATAGAGCATTTTTTTTTATTCTGAAGAAATTTTGCAATGGGACCAAAGATTTAATGTTCTGAACATTTTTCAAAATGGTGTATTTTTTAAAATCATGATCATTTTCTAAAAATTCCAATTTTCCTGAAATTATGTACTTTTTTGAAAAAAATAATTTATGACAAAAAAGGAGAAAGAAAACTAAACTTGAAAGAAAAAAAAGACAAAAGAAACAGGAAAGAAAAAGAGAAAGAAACGGAAAAGGGAAAATAGAAACGTAAGACAGAACTAAAAAACAAAAGCGATACAGCCCAGCTTGGGCACCCTGTGCGAACCTGCGATTGTTCCACATTCGATGCGATAAATAGGGATTTCTCACCTGTGCGGGCACGAAAATAAATGGGCTGGCTTTGCGGGGCCACACTGCAGGCGGCCCGTGTACGAAATTCTGGCGTTTTCCGGGGCTGCTACGCATCGGGTGGCGGATCTTTCTAAAAGATCCGCCGCCTCGCAAGTGGTCGGATGTGACAAAATCAAGCAGCTAAATTAATTCCTCTTTGCAACAAAGCTCTTGTTGCGAAAACATTTGCAGAGATTCTGTTGTGGATTTTTTTGCAGCTTAGGTTGTGTGCAGGATTTTTTTTGCAACATAGGTCGTTGCAGAATATATATTTCTTCTCTTCTTTTGTTTTGCAACAGAGGCATTGTTGCAAATTTTTTTGCAACTGAGGTGATGTTGCAAAATTTTCTCTCTTTATCTTCACCTCTATATAGTGTTACGGAAGAAAGTTTTGCAACATGACTGGTGTTGCAGAAAAATTTCTTGCGACACATTGGATGTTGCAAAACAAAACACCACCGTCATTCGCCGCGAGCCCGTTACGGATGAGCGGCGCCGCCCATCCCCGCCTTGGCACTTCCGCCGGCGAGCATCGAACCTCCTACCAGGTCGCCTCACGGGGAGGCGCGGGACTCAACGGGAGCTTGGGGTAGTCGGAACAGTGCGGGGAGACGACGACTCGACGGGAGCTCAGGAGGAGCACGAGCGGCGACTTCTCTTAAGATCCAGATCCTGCAAACAGAACTGTTGTTGCCATGAGAGAGATTGCAACAAGCCAGTTACAAAAACTAGTGGTGGTGGCCATGGGGCACGTGGCGTGAAGACAAGGTTCCGCGGGATGATCTATAGAGTTTCCCCTTTTTAATAGACGAACGGCTAAAAATTAGTACCACCTCGAATAGAAAAAAATTCTTTTCAATGGTGAACAGATGGAAAAAAAAAAAGAAAAACACACTTTGCTTTATTAG